>NW_026614867.1:0-99103 GCF_030052815.1 Hevea brasiliensis | reverse complement strand
TTATTTGCTCCTGAACCGATATATTTTGGTAGAGGAAATGTTTTTTTGTTTCCGATATTGTATGATTGTATGTGCTTAGGCATCCTTGTTCCCTACATGGATGAGGATATTTGGGGTCTTTGTCCACCAAAACAGTTTTTTCATTCATTTCTGAATGGAGAACTGCTTTTGGTTGGGATGAGTATGATAATTAGATGTTCAATTCAGTTGTTTAGGTTATATTTCAATTAATCTCTTTCTTTTCTGATTAATGAGATCTAACAATACTTGTGCTATCTCACTAGCCTTCCATGGCTTTTAACATCTCATTGCCTTGCGCTTTTGTGTGCCCTTTTGTGTGTGTGCGCGCGCGTGTATAGACACACATACTTTTAATTAAAGGCTAATTAAAGGCTAATTGGATAAAAAATATTAAACAATTAAGTCAAATTATGATTATATTTAAAATTTTTAATTTTATGTGAAATATCAAAATCTTTAAATTCATCTCAGTTGTATTTAATATATTATAAAATAATCACATATAATATATTTCTTTTTTATTTAGGAATATAAGCCTTAAAGAATATTTCAAGGAAAATGATCCTATCGCTGTCACGTTTCCCAATAAACAGGGTTAGGTAACATGTAAAAGCGCTCTCTGCTTTCCTCTCTCTCCCCTCTCTACTCTATCTTCCTTCTCTCTCTTCTCTATTTACTGTATCTCTGTCTCTCTAACAAGTCCTTTAAGGTGAGATGATAGAAATGCAACTCATCTTAGTAAAACTACAGTTATAAGCTTCATCAAATGGCGCCATTTATGGGAATCGACGTAAAAAACTACCTCTTCTCTTTTTAATTCTATCAAGATAACCAGCTTGTACTTTGTACTTGAAATGGAAGAAGGAATCAGATGGAGGTTGGTGGTTTGCAACAATCCAACCAGAAGAATTTTCACTTTGCTTGCAAATATTCGATGAGTCTGAAGGTAATTTGTTCAGATCTATGTGCTGGTAATAATTTCACACACATTCTAGTTTTTGTTATTTGTTCTGTGTTCAAACGAGATCTAAAAATCTGTTTCGACGAAACTATATTATTCTAATCTTTTTGGGTCACGAACTCATACACATAGGCGTAATAAGTCAAGTGGCTACTTAATTAAAAAAAAATGATTTTGTTAAAATTTGCAAGTCATCCGCCATTACCACTTTTATAGGTTTGGCTTGAAGCTACAAACAAGGCCACTCCATAATTTTACTTCTATTTACAAAATACACCAAATAATATTTGTCCAAAGTTATATCAGCGTTAATGCATGGTCTTCATAATCATCCATCAAGCTCATAGTCTGATTGCTTGGAGTCATATTCTACTTGTTCATGGTGTCTTCGACCTGTTCATGGTGTCTCTGACATGTTCATGGAGTCATATCCGACCTGTTCATGGTGCTATCCAATCTGTCCATTGTGTCTCTGACATGTTCATGCTGTCTTCAACATGCTTGTGGTGTCATATCCGACCTATTCATGGTGTCTCTGACATGTTCATGGAGTTGTATCCGACTTGTTCATGGTTGCTATCTGATCTGTCTGTGGTGCTCTTTGACCTTCTCATAGTGTCTCTAACTCGTTCATGGAGTCGTAGTCGACCTGTTCATGGTGCCTTCGACCTGTCATAGTATTCCCAACCTGTCATGGTGCTTTCCGACCTATCGTATTACTTTCTGACCGTTCATGGCACTCGTTAGCTCATACTCCAACTGAGCTCATGTAGTTGATCAAGTCGTCAAGGCCTCTTTTGAGTAGATTGTCATAGTGGTGGCCGGGCAGCTCGTCATGTACGAGTAGGACTTGCTTCTGCATGTAAAATTTTAGGCTCGGTGCCATGTGTGTGATTCTTCTAACATGCATCCATTTTTGTCACTTTCCTAATGACTGTGGAGCATTTTAAATAGTCTTGAAATTTGATTAAAAATTGTACAAGTCTCGGGACTTTCAACTATTTGAGTAAAAAAAATATAAAAAAAAAAATAAGGAAGAAGGTTATGTCTAGAAGTCTTAGAGATTAATTTTGAAAATATATCATTCTTGTATGGGTCTTAGTGGTTGTCAAGAAGAGCTACGAACATAACTTATCTCATACGAGTTGGAGGAGGTCGGGGTTGTTCATATGCTCGAGCTAGTGTGTCATTTGGTTGACTGCGATCGACCTTGGTTGTAGGTCAGCTCCGCCTTAGGTTTGGAGGCTAGCTATAAGGCTTGGTCGTCGTGAAGCTACTTCTTTATATTTAAGGGTTGCTCTTAAATCTTTATTGATGCTTGTTGAGCTCACTTGGTTAGTCAAGCTCATCGGGCTTGTTAAGTTTCCAAGGAGTCTGTGACATGCAGAATCTAGTCTACATGCACAGCCAGCTTAGGCACAAAGGAGGGGGTCATCAGTTGGTAGTCCATAAAGTTTAAAATTCTACAATATTGCCATGATCATAATGTTATTATGTTGCATGGGTTTTTCCTACTATAATAATAAAATGCCAAAATGATCATGAAATTGCAAGAATGAAATTGAGCATCTGTTGTGTGAAATCCCAACATTATTTACACACTTGACACTTAGCAATCGTTGTACACCTTTTGTTCGAACTTGTAAAAGTACTATTACTTCATTAATGACAAATAGCTTGTTGTATGATTAGATAAGCCTAATAAAAATTATATATATATATATAGAACTTGTAAAAGTACTATTACTTCATTAATGACAAATAGCTTGTTGTATGATTAGATAAGCCTAATATATATATATATATATATATATATATATATATATATATATCATGATTAGATAGGCCTAATAAAAATTACACGTGTACCACTTTGATCATTGAATTATGCTTCGAATTGAAATGCAAAAATTAAAGAGTTTTTGCTTAAAGTTAAATCTAATTTTGTTTTTAGAGAAAATGAGTATAATTTTAATTCCAATCCAGTTAAAACCTAAATTAGAAAAAAAAAAGTTTAATTTAGTGCCAATTCTAAGGATTAACTTCCAGAATTAACCTATGAAAGTTTTACGAGCTGGATTAAATTATTAAGGTTACCTTTGTTTCACAGTAAAATTTTTTAGAAAACATTTTTCAAAATTTTTTTAACGTTTGATATACTCAGAAAAAATAGTTAATAAAAAATATTTTTCTGTTCAAAGAAAAAATAAAATCATTTTTAGGGAAAATAAAAAAGAGAAAGTCATTTTTCATTTTCTGGACTTTGATCTTATTAAAATATGAAAACACTTATATATATATATATATATATATATATATATATATATATATATATATATATATATATATAATAACAAATACCATTAATTTAACATTACAATCAAATAATCAAAATTTTATTTAAAAAAAAATATTTTTCATAAAAAATATTTTTCATATATAAGTTATTTTCTGTAAAATAAACGGAGCCTTAGTCTCGTATTATTTTCTACAATAAATATTAAGTAATGGGGGCACTTGAATTTATTTTGGAGTTTATGTGTTTCAGTATTGCTCTAATCATTCATTTATTATTGTTTATAATGCTCTGCAATTTAGATTTACCAAAATTAAATTAATTTTATATCCATGCAAATATAAATTTTCTGCAATAAATATCTATGCAAGCATGATATATTATCTTTCAAATATTTTTGTACCTGAAAGTTATCATTATTTGTCAAATTCAATATGCAGAGCTCTTGAGAAATGTCCATTATATATTTGGTTTATCATAATATTAATTTATTGTGAAATGTTGAATAAATTTATGGCATGTCATATATATGGTAATGTTCACAAAATGTGTCTACAAAAGGTATTTTGTAGATAAATATCAAAAGACTCATAGATGTCCAAAACAAAGGTTAAAGACCTCCAATCAAAGGCTCTTAAGCCATTGAAGACCACTGGAGATAGATAGGGACAACCCCTAAAGGCTACGAGCCTCGAACAATCTCCAAGGCCATAATAGTGGCCCTCAAGCTCTAAGCCTCAAAGAATCTCCAAAATAAGGGACAACCCCTAAAGGTTACGAGCTGAGAAGAATATCTAAGGTCAAAAGAGTGGCCTTCAAGCCCTTGGCCACGCTAAGGGACAACCACTAAAGGCAACGAGCATAAAAAAATCTCTAAGGCCGGAAGAGTGGCTCTCGAGCCCTTGGCCATGGCAAGGGACAACCGTTGAGGGCTTAGAAACCTCAAAGAATCTCTAGATAGGGGACCAACCCTTGAGCTTCTTAAGGCACCTTGATGGGGCACTATCCCCTGAGCCTCTTAAGGCACCCTGTTGGGGGACCACCCATTGAGTCTCTTAACGCACCCTGATGGGATTTTAATCCCCGAGCCTCTCAAGGGATGAAGATTGAAGCCAAGCTTTTTAACTCTTAAGCCCCGAGGCCCCATATGTAGAGCCCTTCAGCTTCAGGCCCTAAGGTCCCACATTTAGAGCTTTGACTTTTAGGCTCCTGAGACCCCATATTTAGAGCCTTTCAACTTTAGGCCTCAAGGCCCCACATATAGAGCCCTTCATCTTTAGGCCTCCCGAGGTCCCGTGTGCAGAGCCATGAACTCCTAAAGAGAAAAGGCTATATTTCTATTAAAATTATTTTCAATTATCTATATTTCTCATGTTAAGCTAACTTTCTCTATAAGCCATGAAGAAGGGCTCTAAGCCCTGATGACAAGCTCTTAAAATTCATGGCCATAGGCCTTCAACTGTAGAGCCATGAGCTCCTAAAACTAAAGTTACATGTTATTGAAATTGTTTTAAAATTAGTAAGTTAAATATTTCCTTCATGATATACTTGCATAAAGAGGCCAAAGAGCCTCAAGAGCTAAAAGCTCCACAATTAAAAATTGAAGAGTTAAAAAAAAGAAAGGAAAAATGAGGATAGAAATCGACTACTCTAAGACACAAGCCATAAATATCTTATGCTTAGAGTAGGGGACATTTCGTAAATTAAAAGAATTGTTTTACAAATTATTAAAGACCTCTAGATTTAAGAACTAGTATTTCAATATTAGAAGCTGAAGAGAATTTGTAAAACATAAGATTCAACATAAAAAGTGTCCGTCAAGTGATGAGGGTGCTCTTGTAAGAATAAGAAAATCCTTATGAAGGCTAAAGTACCCTTCTAAGGGTAAAAGTGCCCTTTAAAGGCCAATATTAAAGGTTTAACGGTTAGAGCTGTAAGCTCTAAAGACTGTGACACATTCAAAAATAAAAGGAAACAAATAATAAAGATTAAATTTTATGTTCTTTAAATCTAATAGATAGAACTCTTGTTAGCAGAGCTATGAGCTCCATATAATTCAACGTTTATTTTATTAGTTAGTTCTATGACTTTACACTGTTAATGATATATCATTTTCAGTCTCAAAAGGGCCAAAAAGATATAAATTGAATACCTTATAAGTCGAATCCATCTCTTTATATAACTCTGTTTGTGATTATGTTAAATGCCATCTTTTCTTTGATGAAAGAAAGAGCCCTCGGGTTGTCTTTGTGGGTTTGATGAGTAGGAGATGACCTCCAGTAGTCGTAGTCATTCAGGGTGAGCACTTGCTAGTCATCCAGGCGGAGTACTTGCTAGTCGTCCAGGTTGATACTTGTTAGTCATCCAAACTGAGTACTTACAAGTCATCCAGGCCAAGCACTTACTGATTGTCCAAGATAAACACTCGCAAGTCAGGGTCCTTTCGACACCTCGTCGTGGAAAATAATGTAAAGAGCTGCTTGACCTGCAGACATGCTATGTCAATGGTGAGGAGGTCCATTATGTGTTTGATCATGGTTTTGCTTGTAACTACGAGCGTGCCACTGGAGGTCGAGGTCAAAGAACTCGTCCCTTAAGAATTTTTGAAACCTGATCGGCTAGCACAATTGTATAAAAAAGTCGTATCTGCATATAAATTGGCCTTCGAGAAAGAAAGTAGCCTGTAATTGAGAGGCTTTTGTTTTATTATATTTACTTAAGTTGCCACTTTTTAATTGCTGCTATGCTTTTGCTAAAATGTTGCAAAACATCATCTTGGTTTTATTAAGGACTCATGAGTCTTGTCATCTGTTTACATGATCCTTTTATTTTAAAATGCCACCTGTCTCATTTTATGAAGAGAAACCTTTTGATAAAATGAGTAGTATATATTTCTTCTACTCCATGATTTCACAAAGTTGCCGTTACGTATAAAATTTATGATTAATCGCAAAATCACAATTTGGTCACTATTAATTTTAGATCCCTAATGTGTCTTCGATCCTTCCTTGTGGTCATTTGATAAAGTCACATGTTTCTAGTTTTATTAAATTTATTTAAATATGATTTCAAAGGATTATCTTATTCACCTTTTATATAGACTTCTAATAAAATTATTTATTTCTCTATCAATTTAAAATTTAGTGTCCATAATTAGCTAAAGGCAGTTATATTAATTCGATTGGATCAAATAATCCAGGAGGCATAACAATATCTGTTACTAATTATAGCAAGAGCAGTTTTAGTACAAGAAAGTTTGCTCAAGCACAATGTCATAAATAACTTGCACTGAGTAAAGGGGCATTTGATACACTATAAAATACTCATATATAATATATACCTCTTTTATTTAGGAATACACCCTAAGGAATATTCCCTAAAATATGCTAAGAAATATGCTTTTATCACTTTTCCCTATAAATGGAGTTTGGTAAGGATGTAAAAGGGTTCTCTCCTTCTTTCCTCTCTCTTCTTCCTCTACTCTGCCTCTCTTCTCTTTCTACTTTGCCTCCCTTCTCTCTCTCTTCTCTCTCTAATGTATCTCTATCTCTCTAACAGGTCCCTTTCGCTGAGATGATAGAATTGGGACCTATCTTAGTCAAATGGCATCGTTTGTGGGAATCAACATAAAAAATTATGTCTCTTCCCTTTTTAATTCTATCAAGATAATCAGCTCATACTCCATACTTAAAATGGAAGAAGGAATTAGATGGAGGAGGTTGGTGGTTTGCAATAACCCAACTTGAAGAATTGTTGCTTTACTTGTAAATATAAATGGGTTTGAGGTAATTTGTTCAGATCTATATGCTGGTAATAATTTCACACCCATTCTAGTTTTCATTATTTCTTCTATGTTTAAGCGAGATCCAAAAATTTGATGTACAAGTAATGTAGTTTGGAAGTCATTTGCAAATCTTGATTTTGTCAAATTTTGCAAGTCGTTTGCCATTACCACTTTATAGGTTTGGTTTGAAACTGCAACTATGCCACTCATAATTTTACTTCTATTTACAAAATATCTCTGAATAATATTTGTCCAAAGTTACATTAACAACAATGCATGTGTTAGTAATATGCCCTAGAGCATATCATTGTATTGTATTATGTAAATAATTATTCTCATTTAATGGCAATTATTCTTTTCATTTATGTTCAAATGGTTTGAATTTAATTTGAAAAGGTCCTTTGATATCTTGTTAGATGTTCTATTCTCAAGTTATTAAGAATATGAGTGACATAACTGTACAACTATTATAAATTTGGTTCACAATCTAGGATGCTTTATTGGGCAGACTTATCCAGAAAGATTGTCACTTGTGTTTGTTTCTATGAATTAGTATGAGATACTAATAAGATGAAATGGTAAGTCTTATACCATATGACAAACATGGTGAGCACTTATATGATAAGTAGAATGAACCAGTGACACAAGATAACTTATGCATGGAGTTTACTCTTATCAAGATAAAGTCATCTAGATCATAATAGTACATATAATCCCTTGACATGAGATAACACAGTTATCTTGTATATAGGTGGTTTGAGTTTAATACTACTTTCATACTTATACTAGGTATGAGTATATGGGCATGTGTTGGCTCCGACTAATTATATATGGAAATAGATGTCAGTCAAAATGAGATCCGTTATCCTAATTAAATAGGAATAAAATCCTATGTTTGTTTGATTATTTTTTATTATTCAAGTTCCTAGTTAGGACAAATAGATTTAGATGGTTTGATTTTAATACTGCTTTTATACTTGTACTAGGTATGAATATATGGGTGTGTATTGATTCCGATTAGTTATATATAGAGATAGATGTTATTCAAGATGGAATCCGTTATCCTAAGTAAATAGATGTTATTCAAGATGAAATCTGTTATCCTAAGTAAATAGGGATAAAATCCTATACTCGTTTGATTATTCTTGATGACTCAAATTCCTAGTGAGGGCAGATAGATTTATTCAGAAAAGAATTTTAGACAAGTAAGTCTTATTAATCAATAATTAGAATCAAAAGAGAATATAAGATTTAATACAATTAGAGTTTGACATAAACCATGACTCTAGCTTAAATTGAGATTTTGTAACGGAGAGATTCTAGTGCATGGTATGTATGATCTAAGGTTCATGAATTGAAGAACTAATTCATAACCAATTGGGTAGTCATAACAAATAATGCTAGATGTTAACTATGACTTATGAGAACTTGAATAAAAAAGGAAATTTCATTTTGAGTTTGGAACAGTTCCAATAATATTAAGGACTTAATATTATTCTCATTGACAATTAGTGATGAACCTAGTAAGTCACACATATAAGAGCAAATTGATCGAAACAAAATTAATTTAATTAATTGATTAAAGTGTTTAATTGATTAATTGAATTAATTAATTTAGTTTGCAATTAGATTGCAAAGTCCGTAGCATAACTTAAAACTAAATTTATCAATTGAAGTATTCAAGTTAATATTTAAAGTGTTTAAATATAAACTTGAAAATTAACATAAGGTAGAAGATCAACTTTGACTTGTCAAAATTTGACCATGTTGACTTGGTCAAACTTGAGAGAAAATTAATTAACTAATGGTTAATTAATTAATTGGCATGAGTAATTAATGTTGATTAATCTAATCTTAATCTCTTGATTAATATTAAGCTTTAACAAGTGGTCCAATGAGATTGAGACAACATTTTTAATTAGCCAATCAAAGATAAATACTTGTTAGCTTAATTAATTAAAAAGGTGAGATATAAATGAAAAAGATAAGAAAAAATTGAATAAGGTCTTCTTCTTCGCATTCATGAGCCGGTTAATTTCTCCCTCTCTTTCTCTTAATTAATTAAAAAGGTGAGATATAAATGAATGAGATAAGGAAAAATTGAATAAGGTCTTCTTCTTCGCATCCATGAGCCGGCTAATTTCTCCCTCTCTTTCTCTTTAGTTTCATCTTCATCCTTGAGACAAAATTCAAGAACACAAAGTGTTGTTGCTCTTGAATCTCAAGTGAAAAATTGTTTCTCACCACTTCCAAAGAGAGAAAACTCAAAAACAACATATCTTTCTCCCTTCTTATTGTTAGCTGAACCATAAGGAGGCTAAGAAAAGAATTTTGAGTTGATCGGCCTAGCTTCCTGGATAAGGTGTTGAGAATTTGATTCTGCACGTATTGGGTAAAAAATTCTCCAAAATCCTAACTTGTTTAATTTTAGGAAAAATGTTTTCTAATGATAATTAGGCTTAATTAGCATTTAAAACATGATTTAGTGTGACTAAATGATATGTTTTTCAATAGTTTAATGTGATTGCATGATACATGAAACCTTAAGTTATGAAAAATTTTAAATTGCTAATGATTGCACCTATTGATGAATTGTTTTTGCAATTGCTGCAATTCTTCTTTCAGCATGGTCTTCATAATCGTCCATCAAGCTCATTGTTCGATCGTTTAGAGTCATGTCTAACCTGTTCATGGTGTCTCCAACCTGTTTAAGGTGTCTCTGACATGTTCATGGACTCATATTCGACCTATTCATGGTGCTATCCAATCTATTTGTGGTCTCTCCAACCTGTTCCTGGTGTTTCTGACATGTTCATGGAGTCATATCTAACCTATTCATGGTGCTATCCGATTTGTTTGCGGTGCTCTCTGACCTTCTCAGAGGGTCTACGACTTGTTCATGGAGTCATGTTCGACCTGTTCATGTTGTCTTCAACCTGTCATGGTGTTTCTAACCTATCATGGTGTTTTTCCAACTTGTCGTATTACTCTCCGACACCGTTAGCTCGCACCCCAAGTGGAGTTCATTTATTTGATCAGGTCCTCGATGTAAGTGTTTGGGAGAAATGTGTATCTGTATTGATTAATAATCAGTACATTGAAGACCGATAATATATATAATCAGAGGAAGTTAAACAAAATCAATTTGAAAATATACATAGATAGGGAAGAAATATAGTAATATTCTTTGTATCCTAACAGTCGAGGCCTCCTTTGAGCAGGTTGTCACAGTTGTGGTCGGGTAGCTCGTCATGTACGGGTAGGACTGCTTCTGCATGTAAAAATATAGGCTCAGTGCCATGCGTATGATTCTTCTAACATGCATCCATTTTTATCACATTCCTAATGACTGTGGAGCACTTTAAATGGTCTTGAAATCTGATTAAAAATTGTATGAGTCTTAGAATTTTTCAACTATTTGAGTCAAAAAGGAAAAAAAAATAAAAATATGAAAAAAAAATAAGGAAAAGGTTTTTGTCTAGAAGTCTAGAAGATTAACACCTCAAAATTTATTTAATTCACAAATAAAAGTTTTGAATATAGTTATGATTAACGTTAACGTTTGATATTTTTAGTCAATTGATTAAAATTTATATTTAAAAAGAAAATATATTTTATATTTATTTTTAAATGAAAGTTTATACTAAAAAAAATACTTTTATAAATTGAAATTAACGTAGTTATTTTTTAATCAAGCCAAACAAATTTGTGTATGAAAATATAAAATGTAAAAATAAATTTATAATTTTTTACAAAATAATTTTAAAAATAATATATAATTGAAAAGAATGTATTCCATATGAATTATAATATCCATTAATAAAATGTGTATTTTATATATAGTTTACTCTGCTTAATATGTGTATTTTATTTAATAAATTCTACGATTCATGATAAATCGGATTTAATGTATATTTTTTTCACTGAATTTTTACTAAATTTTTAAAAAATCCATTAACGTGTTCAAATTTTAATTGAAGACAAATGAAAAAAAAAACTCAATGCAATAATATTTAAGGTTCTATAATTTTATTAATTCTTTTTTCACAAAGAAAATAAAGAAAAAGGAAAAAAAGAAAAACAATTTCATGAAAATTTATGAACAAGTCATACATTTTATTTTCCATTTTCACAAAATTTAAGATGTGAAGAACTCATATAAATTATATGAAATTTATATCTGAATATTATAAATTATATATTTTGATTTACGTGATAAATCGAGTTTATATATGATTTTTTAAGTCATTACCTTTAATTTATTAAAAAATTCATAAAAAAATTAATATTTAATAAATTGTAATATTTATTAAATAAAATATACAAGTTAATTGGATTAAACTATGTGATAGAATATGTCCACCCTCTTCGGCTTTTAATCCATCACGTGCTAGGCCCATCCAAGTATTTTCCATTTTAGAGAAATTGCATTCATACAGCAGCATAGAGTATCCCACTACGAGTAGGAATTATTCTGCACTTAAATAATTGTCTTTTATTCAAAAGTGAGTGTATGAAATAATTATAAAAATAAGAAAAAGAGATAACTGAACAGTTTTTTTTTGCTTTAACTGCAAGAGCCAAAACCAAAGCTCTTGGGGGCACGTTTGGGCTGTGGCCTTTGGGTGCAACAAGAAGATATTAATCTTCAGTAGTTCGAATTTTAGTGCAATATTGGCGCAACAAGATTCTTTTATCTTTTAGCAGTTTCCATCTTTATAATTTCTGTGGAGTTTTTGCTGCAATCCTGGTGCAATTAAATTGTGAAAAATATATTTGATTTATGAGTAACATGTGATTGAATATGTATTAGTGATACAAAATTGATTATAGGCTTGTATGTATGATCTAATATGGTTAGGGCCATATTTATTTATTTTTATAATATGGTTAGGGCCATATTTATTTTTTCTAACACTATATATAAAATACATATTTTATATAATAGATGGTACAATTAATGTGGTTGTATCATTTTTAATTATATATTCTTTTCAAAATTACTTTGTAAAAAGGTATGATATTCTGTCATATTTTATATTTGTATACAAGGATTTGTTTAACTTGATTTAAGAGATAATTATGTTAATTTAATTAATAAAAATATTTTTTTATATAAAATTTTAGTTTAAAATAAATATAAAATATATTTTCTTTTAAATATAAAGTTTAATCAATAGACTAAAAATACCAAACATTTATATTTAAAACATGATTACATCTAAAACTTTTATTTATTAATTAAATAAAATATTAGGTGCTATATTGTCATTTACCTTTAATTTTTCAAATTTAATTTTAACTCTTTAGATATAATTATGCCAAATTTTAAAGGTTTAGATATTTCACGTAAAATTAAAAGTTTTAGATATATTCGTAATTTGATCTAAACGTTTGACTTTTTTTTGTCCAATTAGCCTTAATATAATCAATCAGTGTGTGTATATATATAACACGCACATAAATAAGCTTACAAAATCATGCCACGTGTTTAAGAAAGTAACTTAAAATTTTGTGATTTGTTATTTTCTTAGTGCAATTGTCATAATATATGCTAATATATACGCTACTTGGCAAAAATGCCACATATTTAAGATATTTTTATTTAAAAATATAAAATATTTAGAATTTAAATGATATAAAATATTTAAATTTTAAAAAATAAGAATTATTTATTGAAAAAAATATTAGATAGTTAGTTTGTTTAATCATTCAAAAATATTTTCTTTTAATTAATATTTATATAAAATATTTAATTTTAAAATATTAGATAAAAATTCTAATCCAATTCTAAAAGTTCGAGGATATATATATATATATATATATATATATATATATATATATATATATATATATATATATATATATAAAATCGTGGCTTGGATATGTTTTTTTTTAATTTTTTTTATCTCTTTTACTTTATTTTTTTCCCCTATAAAACTGCATAATTTTCTTACCTTTTTAAACTTGCCGAAGAAATCTGAAAGTCAAAATCAAAGTTGTGGCCTCTCAATTACTATGTAACCTTAACCAAAGTTCATAAAGAAGCTTTTGATTTTGGATCACTTTCCAGAATGCACAGACTAAGCTTAATGTCACTGAGGTTAAAATCAGGTATTAGAATATATACTCCGATGAGCATGTAATTTTTTATGAAATTAATACTTTCTTCCATCCTAATCCACAATATTACATAATTAAGTTAATTTTCATTCTTTTTTATATTTTAATGGAGCAGTTTTATAATATGTATTGGTATTTTTTTATATTTAATTTTAAATTCATAATTTATCATGCATAGCTTTGTTTGAGTATCACTAATTGCATACGTGAGTTATGTAGAAAATAAACATTTGTTAGTTACATAGCAGACGCATAGCTATCTGCTATTTTTTTTAATATAATTAATTAAGCTAGAAGAAAATAAAAAGAAATTTTGATTGCTACTAAAAATAGAAAGGAATATGAAAATAAAACTATATATATATATATATATATATATATATATATATATATATATATATATATATATATATATATATATATATGATAAACCCATTTTATATAGATATTTTAGGGTAGTTTTGCATCTATTTTGCCCTTTTTAGTTTAGTAATTTTATATTTTTAATACTTATTTTAGTTAATTTGTTAATTTTAGTTTCATTAATTTTCATTCTTTTTTATATTTTAATGGAGCAGTTTTATAATATGTATTGGTATTTTTTTATATTTAATTTTAAATTCATAATTTATCATGCATAGCTTTGTATGAGTATCACTAATTGCATACGTGAGTTATATAGAAAATAAACATTTGTTAGTTACATAGCAGACGCATAGCTATCTGCTATTTTTTTTAATATAATTAATTAAGCTAGAAGAAAATAAAAAGAAATTTTGATTGCTACTAAAAATAGAAAGGAATATGAAAATAAAACTATATATATATATATATATGATAAACCCATTTTATATAGATATTTTAGGGTAGTTTTGCATCTATTTTGCCCTTTTTAGTTTAGTAATTTTATATTTTTAATACTTATTTTAGTTAATTTGTTAATTTTAGTTTCATTATATTTGATTTTTGGGATTTTAATGTTTTTGATAGGTTTTAATAAGATTTAAAGACAAAAAGGTCCATATGGAAGAAATTCAAAGTGATTTGGAAGCTTAAAGTAGTGTGAAAAATAAAGAAAATTCGCTTAAAGAAGAAGACTAGCCAAGACTTTCAAGGGCCTCAACATATCCCGAGTTGAGGGTTGTGTGAAGATAAGAGTTAGCCAGTAGAAATCCACATGAGGCATGTAAATTCACACTAGGTCGTGTAAACAGAGATTTCGGAACACAATACGCTGAAAGTTTCAAGGGCTTCAACATGTCCCGTGTAGCTGGTCATGCAGAATCTAAAGGCTATTCCTCCAAATCAACATGAGGCACGTGGAAAACAACTTAAATAACATGAGGCATGTGGGATGGCACTGGGAGATTTGCTGACATGGAAAAATTTTCTCTTTTCACACCTTTTACACCTTTTGTCTTTATCCCTTTAGAGACCATTTTTAGGGCAAATCTTGAGGGGATATATAAGTATCATATTCTCATTTTTACTATAAGGAGAAAGAGAGAAAAAAAATCAAAAGAAGAAAGAAAGAGGGAATCAAGCCATTTTTGGAGGAAGAACACCTGTAGAGTGACATTTTCCAGCTTCCATTTTCAGAGATTTAGATTCTCTTCTTCTGGGTTCTTTTATTTTAGTTTTATTTTCATGTTTTCTTACTCTATTTCATATTTTCTACTTGTAAATACAAGCATGAGTGAGTAGATACTTAAGATTTCAAAGTTGTGTGTAATGATTTAAGTTTTATCCGTAGATTTGGACTGGTTTTAGCCAAATTTTAATATATATAAGTTTTGATTCTTATCTTGTGTGCTTATTTACATACCCATTGTTGGTACCCTTTGAGTTTTATTCTTAATCTTAGATTGAAGGACCGAGAGGTGAAAATCTATGATAGATAATCAAGATAATGAACTTAATCACCTAATGTTAGAAATAAACTAGTGAGTTAAGAGGAATTTCAAGTTGATTAAAATGCTTAAAGGGTTTTGGGTAATTAAACATCGCATGAGAATGGGTTTAAAACACTCTTTAGTTTGCTTGAAAGAGAAAATAAAGGAAATCAGAATCAACTTCCTTCAAAATTGTATTTTCCTTAATTTTGGCTTTGCCTATCCAAATCCCAATGAAATTTACTTCATGAACCTCAACTCTGGAATCAATTTTTACCATTAGTTAATTAAATCTTTTGTCACTTGCTGAAATTTTAGTAAATTAGTATAGTGCTTAGAATTTTAAATGCTTAATTCATTATAATTTCCTTACTTTCCCAATTTATTTTGCTGCATCTCTTACTTTACTTTTTTGGAACACGTTATCGATAGTCCAAATAATCGTGACTTTTATAGTTTGGTACTCAAACAACAAATCTCTATGGGACGATATCTTTTCTTTACTACTTAAACGACCTGTATACTTGCAGAGTACGCAATCAAATTTTTGGCACCGTTGCCGGGGATTTGTTTTGTTTGATATTAGACGATTGATTGTTTGGTTAATTTAGGCATTTTATTTTTTATTTAATTTCTTTTCTTTATCATTATACTTTGAGATTTTCCTGTTTTGATTTTTCAGGTACATATCTTTTATATGAGAAGAACAAAAAGTGCAGAAATTGATTTAATTTTTTATCCTGAGATTGAAAAGATAGCTAAAGCTTTAAGAGCAGAATCTAAAAGAAGAAAAGCTGAACTCAGAATTCAAAGATAGCAAGAGCAACATCAAGAGCAACAAGTGATAGAAGCTATGGCAAACAACAACAACCGATCAATTAAGGATCATGCTTTTCCTAGTTTTGGAGATTTAGACCGAGTATTACAAGGCCTAGAGTGGAAGCAAACAACTTTGAGTTGAAGCCCTCACTTTGTCAAATGGTTCAACAATCACAGTTTGGGGGAGGTCCTACTGAGAGTCCATATGTGCACCTTGCACATTTTCTTGAGATTAGTGACATGCTGAAGATAAATGGAGTGTCAGATGATGCCATCCAGCTGAGATTATTTCCTTTTTCTTTGAAGGATGGTGCTAGGGAGTGGTTGCATTCATTACCTCCGGGTTCAATAACTACTTGGGATGAGTTGTCACAAGCTTTCTTGGCTCAATACTTTCCTCCTAGCAAGACTACAAAATTGAGAAATGAATTAACTTCTTTTAGACTAAGGGATGATGAGAGTCTCTATGAAGCTTGGGAGAGATACAAGGATCTTCAAAGGAGATGTCCACATCATGGAATCCCTAAATGGATGCTAGTTCAACATTTCTACAATGGTGTTTCTCCAGCAAATAGAAGTATAATTGATGCATCTTCAGGAGGTGATCTTTTGGAGAAGTCATAAGATGAAGCTTATTTAGCATTGGACAAAATTGCTTACAACAATTATCAATGGTGCTGTGAAAGAAATGAAATGAAGAGGCCACCAGCTGGTGTATATGAATTAGATGCCATGAGTATGTTCAATACCAAATTTGATGCTTTGACGAGAAAAATGGATAAGTTAAGCATGAAGGTTGACTCATCAATTAGAGGATCTAGTCATTTAGAAGATGTTGGTGCGGGAAATATGCATTGTATCAATGATTTTCCTTCCTATGGGCAAGAGTTTGGAAATGAGCAAGTTGATTTTGTTGGGAATTACAATCAGAAACCAGTTGGTAATCCTTTTTCTGCTACATATAATCCATCATGGAGGAACCACCCTAACTTTTCTTGGGAAGGTCGATAAGGGCAGCAACAAAATTATTAACAACCTCCTAATTTCCAGCAACAGCAGCAGAATTTTCAGCAAAACAGAGTACCACCTGGATTTCCACCACAAAGGAATCAAAATGCACCTATTCCACAACCACCAGTTCAGTTTTCAGACCAAGATTCAATTTTTAAGTCTATGATGGAGAATTTCTTAACTGTTTAATAAAAACAAGGAGAAATGATTCAACAATTAACTTCAAGGATAGACCAGCTTGCCACTTATGACAGGATGTTGAAAAACCAAATAGCTCAACAAGCAAGTTCTTCCAGCAAAGCATAAGGAAAACTTTCAAGTCAACCAGAGAATCCTAGAGAACATTGCAATGCAGTGATCCTAAGGAGTGGGAAAATTTTTGGGAAATGACAAGAAAGATGAGGTAGAAGAGGAAAAGAAGAAAGAAGATGAAGACAAAAATGAATCTATTTCAAATCATGGTGAAGTTAATGAGGAAGCAAACAAAAAGAAGGAAGTTGAAAAAGAAGAAGAGGAAAAATATGTGCCTCTACCACCATACAAGCCACCACTGCCATATCCTCAGAGGTTTCAGAAAGCAAAGCTAGATAAGCAGTTCAAGAAATTTTTGGAAGTTTTGAAGAAATTATACATCAACATTCCATTTACAGATGCAATTTCTCAAATGCCCTCTTATGCTAAGTTCCTGAAAGAAATTTTGTCAAACAAGAGGAGATTAGACGATTATGAAACTGTGGCATTAACAGAGGAGTGTAGTGCTCTCTTACAGAATAAACTTCCACCAAAATTAAAGGATTCAGGAAGTTTCTCTATTCCTTGTCACACTGGGGACACTAGTATTGAAAAGGCATTGTGTGATCTTGAAGCTAGTGTAAGTTGATGCCACTCTCCATTTGTGAAAAGCTGAAGGTAAGAGATTTGAAGCCCATCACCATTTCTTTGCAATTAGTTGATAGATCCATCAAATATCCAGTGGGAATTTTGGAGAATGTGCCCTTAAAAGTTGGAAAATTTTTCATTCCTGTGGATTTTGTGGTTCTTGAAATGGAAGAGGATATTCACATACCTATCATCTTGGGAAGGCTATTTTTAGCCACAATTGGGGCTATAATTGATGTAAAGAATGGTAGATTAACATTAAAAGTTGGAGAAGAGTAAGTGGAATTTAATTTGAATCAGACTTTGAAGAAACATCATGGAGTTGATCCTTGTTTAAGGGTGGATGTTATTGATGAGATTGTGGAAGAAGAATTTAGGAAAAGATATCCTAAGGATCCTTTGGAGAATTGTTTGGTACATAGTAGAACAACAAAGGATGAAAATCCTGAAGTTGCAGCTTTTGCTCAAATTTTGGAAGCTACTCAAGCAGTTGTAGGAGATCAAGTTTTGCAAGTTGAAGAATTGAAATATGAAGTTGCACACCTATCTTTGCTAGATGAGAAGGATGCACCACAGGTAGACCTCAAACCACTTCCATCTACATTAAGATATGCTTTTCTTGGACCTAATTCAACTTATCCTGTCATTATTAATGCGAGTTTGAGTGATGTACAAGTTGAAAAATTGCTAAAAGAGTTAAGAGCACATAGGAAAGTCATTGGTTACACCATTGATGACATAAAGGGTGTTAGTAGTATGCCTTAGAGTATATCATTTAGTATGTATCTTGTACATCTTTTATTAATAAAAGGTATTTTTACTTTTTCATTTACATAATATATTTATGTGTAATAGAAAAGGTCCATTGATATTTTATTAGAAATATTATTCTTAAGTTGTTAAGAATATAAGTGACAGTATTTTTAGTACAAAGTATCATAAATAGGTTCACAATCGAGGATACTTCACAATAAGGACATGACTTATCCAGAAAGATTGTAATCATGTTTGTTCCCAAGTTATTTATATGAGATGTAAATAAGATGGAATGGTGAGTCTCATGCCATATAACAAATATAATAGGCACTTATACATGATAAGTAGGCCGAACTAGTGACATTTATGACAAGCACATAGAGTTTACTCTTGTCAATGTATTGTCATAAATCATATCAGTGCATATAATCTTTAGACCTGAGATAGCACAGTTATCTTATATATAGGTGGTTTGAGTTTGATACTGCTTTCATACTTATCCTTTGTATGGATATGTGGGCATGTGTTGGCTCCTACTAGTTATATATGAAGGTAGGTGTTTATCAAGATGGAATCTGTTACTCTAAGTAAATAGGGATAAAATCCTATGTTCATTTAATTGTTCTTGATGTTTCAAGTTCCTGGCCAGGACAGATAGATTTAATCAGAAAAGAGTTTCTAATAAGAAAATCTTTTAATCAAGAACTGGAATTAAAAGAGAACATAATATTCATAGCAAATGGGGTTTGACATAAACCATGACTCCAGCTTGAGTTGGGATTTTTGTAACAGAGAGATTCTAGTGCATGGTAGCATATGATTATAAGTTCATTTAAGGTAAACCTTATTACTGATTGGATGGCCATGACATGCTATGCTAGGTGTTAACCATGGTCTATGAGGTACATAAAATGATTTAGAGAAATCATTTATGGTAAGAAAAAGTTCTGATGATATTAAGAGTTGATATCATGTCTCATTGCCAATTAGTGATGAGCTTAGTAAGTCACACACATACACAAGTAATCACCAAATTAAATATGATTTAATTAATTAACTAATTAAAGAGTTTAATTGATTAATTAAATAGATTTGGTTTGCAATTAGATTGCAAAGTCCCTAGCATGACTTGAAACCAAATCTAGGTTATTAGATGTATAGTATAAGTTAAATTTATATTTAAAGTGTTTAAATATAAATTTAATTAATGAGAAATTAATTAATAGAGATTAATTAATTAGTTTATATTTGATATAAATTGATTAGAAGAAGAGAAATAATTATTTTGGGTTGAGAACTCAAAATTAGGACACGGGTATTTTGGTCATTTCACAGGGTGACATGTGGCACCATGAGATGGTGACACATGACACTACACATAAGCTTGTCATATGTCTTTTAATCATGTAAGATGATTAAAATCAAGATTAAATATAGGTTTGACACTTAGCACAATGTGATTGGGTCAATTAAACCTAGAGCCAATCAGAAGGTGACATGTGACGAGGGTTTTAAGTGATGACCTAGCTATATAAGTGTTGTTATGAAAGAGTAAAATGTGTGGGCTGCTGTTCTTCTTTGGTGTAGCTACCCAAAGAACATCTCCCCTCTCTTCTTTTTCATCTCTCATCAATTCAAAGAGATTAGCCATCAATTTCTTTAATTAAAAATACTAGAAATTGTTTCTAGTGTCCTGCTTACATCTGTAATCTCTCAAAAGGTAAAACTTAATTTTGTAATTCATAGAAAAAGCTTTAGAAGCTATTCAAGAGTTGCCATAGGTGAACTTGGTGTGAACAAGCTAGAGGGACAACATCTGGTATCCTAAAGATGCATCCCAAAGGTACAAATACCCTGCAGTGCATAAAGAGGTTAGTGTATTTGTTCTTTATCTAATCTAGGGTTCTAAAATTAATTTGATTAATTTTAAAATCTTAAATGGCAAATATAGATCCAAAAACATATTAAAAGTGTTTTAATATGTTGTTTATCATTGAAATCAAATAGATAAAAATAAATCTTGCATGATGCATGTAATCCTAGGTGAAAATTTTTTGAATTCAATGGTATAAACTTGTGTTTTTCATGCTTCCGCTCCTTCAAAGGATATAAACCCTACCTTGTGCATGCATAGGATTCTTTTAGAGGATAATTTTAAAGCCACCATAGAACATCAAAGAAGGTTAAATCCTAATATGAAAGAGGTGGTGAAGAAAGAGATCTTGAAACTACTTGAAGCTAGGATCATTTATCCTATTTCTGATAGTAGTTTAGGTTAGCCCAGTTCATGTAGTTCCTAAGAAAGGAGGTGTGACCGTTGTAAAAAATGAAAATAATGAGTTGATACCTACTAGAATTGTCACAAGGTGGAGGATGTGTATAGATTACAGGAAGCTTAATATTGCCACTAGGAAATATCATTTTTCCTTGCCTTTTATTGATCAAATGTTAGTGAGGTTAGCAAAATATTCATATTTTTGTTATTTGGATAGGTATTCTGGTTTTTTCCAAATCCCAATACATCCTAGTGATCAAGAGAAAACCACATTCACATGTCCATATGGCACATTTACATATAGAAGGATGCCTTTTGGCTTATGTAATGCACCAGCTACTTTTTAGCAGTGTATGATGGCCATTTTCTCTAATTTTGTTAAGGAAATTATGGAAGTTTTCATAGATGATTTTTCTATATATGGTTTTTCTTTCGATAATTGTCTATCTAACCTCTCTAAAGTGCTTAAAAGATGTGAAGAAATAGATTTGGTGCTAAATTGGGAGAAATGTCATTTTATGGTGCAAGAAGGCATTGTTCTTGGACATTTCACATAGAGGAATTGAAGTGGACAAGGCCAAAGCAGAAGTGATTGAAAAGATGCCTCCACCAACTTCAGTGAAAGGAATTAGAAGTTTTCTTGGGCATACTGGGTTTTATCGACGATTTATAAAGGATTTTTCAAAAATTGCTAAAGCTCTTACAAATTTTTTAAATCATGATGTTCCTTTTAATTTTGACCACTCTTGTTTTGATTCTTTTAATAGGTTGAAGGAAGCTCTAACAACAGCCCCTATTATGTAACCTCCGGATTGGTCATTGCCATTTGAGGTTATGTGTGAAGCTAGTGACTATGCTGTGGGAGCTGTACTTGGTCAGAAAAAAGAGAAGAGGTCTTATGCAATCTTTTATGCCAGCAAAACTCTAGATGTTGCTCAAGTAAATTATGCCACCACTGAGAAAAAATTTTTAACTGTGGTATTTACTGTGGAAAAGTTTAGATCATACCTAGTTGGATCGAAAGTGATTGTCTATATAGACCATGCCGCCATAAGATATTTGATGAATAAAAAATAAGCAAAGCCAAGATTGATAAGATGGGTTCTATTGCTACAGGACTTTGACTTACAAATTAAAGATAAAAAGGGAGCTGAAAATATTGTGGCGGACCATCTATCAAGGATTAAGTATGAGAGTAAGAATGGAAATGAAGAGGAATTGCCAATTGGTGAGTTTTTCTCAAATGAGTAATTGCTAGTTGTTGTTGCTGCATTGCTATGGTTTGCAGATTTTGTCAATTACCTGTCATGTGGAGTTCTCCCACCAGATTTGAGCTATCAACAGAAAAAGAAATTTTTGCATGATGTGAAATTTTATACATGGGAGGATCCATTGTTATTCAAGAGATGTAATAAAGGCCTAGTTAGAAGGTGCGTGCCTAAAGAGGAAATAGGAAACATTCTAGGGCACTGTCATTCTTCTGACTATGGAGGTCATTTTAGTGTGGATAAAATAGTGGCTAAAATACTTCAAGCAGGATTTTATTGGCCACACATTTTTGAAATTGTGAGAGAATTTATCTTGAGATGTGATAGATGTCAAAGAGTGGGGAATATTTCAAAGAAAAATGAAATGCCACAATAAGGAATTTTGGAGATTGAGTTATTTGATGTTTGGGGCATAGATTTTGGTAGGTGTGGATTATGTGTCTAAATGGGTTGAGGCCATTGCTTCCCCTACAAATGATGCAAGGGTAGTAGTGAAATTTTTGAAAAAGTTTATTTTCACTAGATTTGGAGCTCCAAGTGCTATAATCAGTGATGGTGGATCTCCTTTATGCAATAAACAGTTTGAAAATCTTTTGAAGAAATATGGGGTTACTCATAACCTCATGTACAATCACACGGGGCATGTAACTTTTCCCTTTTATTCCAACATGCCTCATGTTAGACACTAGGTATATCACCACTTAACCCTTTACCTTAGCTATTTTATCCTATTTCATCTCATCAGCCGCACGACCTAAGCTTTCACTATTCCTTCCATGGTGCACACCAAACAGCTTTCAACCCACATACCCAAGCTGTGAGCCATAAAAATGGCTACTAATAGTAATTCTTTAACCCCAACACCAAACCCTACACTACCCAATGCTCAACCCGAAACACCCATTTCATCCCCAAATCCCCAATTTCCCGATATGAACCCTAGTTTTCCACCTCACCAATCCTCTCATTCCACCCCTAATCCCAACAATGCCACCCAAGACGCCACACCTCCCTCCTAAAACACACAAAATCCATCCCTTCAGCTGTATATGAGACATGAAAAGGAAAGAAATCAGTTCTGCACTCCTCTGCTCCATCGAAACAGCTTAGATTTATTTCCCCAGAACCCGTTAGTGCTAAAACCCGCTCTGCTGCTCAAAATCCTATCTCACCAAAGGTTTCTTCTGCTCCAATTAGAGTTTAATCGCACCTACATCATTCACCAACAGTGTCTCAAACTGCTCCAGTTATCCCTCAATCTATAAATTAGGTAAACTCATCTTACCCATGGACTTTTAGGGACTTTAAAATGAGGAAAAATTATGAGGCCCTTGCTAAAAAGAAAGTTTTAGCCATCAAGTACATTGATGAACACAGTTTCAGGGAGATAGGGCTTTATGAATCTGTTAGTGAATATTTGGAAAATATAGGTTGGAGTGATTTTGCTAGGATTCAAGAACCTACCTCTAAGGAATTGACAATTGAGTTTTTAAGCTCATTGCAATTGGACTTCCAGCCCATGCAAAGTAACCATAGGGACACCATTTCCTTTAGGTGTTTGGGTCAGGACAGAGAACTTGACACTGTTCAAGTGAATGCCTTATTTGGTTTTTGTAATGATGGAGCAAAAGTGATAGAGTGGCAAAGGACTATTTATGACCCCCCTACATTTTGGAAGTCCATTGCACCATATGGGAAATACTCCAACCCTAGTTCTGCTAAGGCCTCAGCTATCCAGGACCCTGCTCTGAGATACTTGCAAAGATTCATGTCTTACACTATACTAGGTAGAGGGCACAGTAATGGGGTTGTAGGAAAGAATGATTTATTCTTTTTATGGTGCATGAAAGAGAAGAAAAAAATAAATGGTGCTTATTTTCTTTGCTCTCATATGGAACATATAGTCTCTAAGCATTCAGCTGGCAGTATAGTTTTTGGAGGGATGGTGACTGTAATTGCCAAATCATTTGGTTTTAACCTTGACCAGTATACTATGGTGTCTATGGTTGGCAGTCTTTTCTAGATAGAATTATTATGACTCAAATGAAAATTTATGTAAAAATGGGTGATGTTTATGTATTGGTAAATGGGGGACATGAAGGCACAGAGCAGCAGCAACAACCACAGGGTATAGGACAGCATACTGATGCTGGTCCTTCTAGCTCACACCCACATACTGCTGGATAATCAGACTTACTTGTTTTTCTTAAAGATTTGGAAGCAAAAATTGACAGAATGAGTGTAGCACAGCAGCCTGTTTCTAATGCTAATTCTGATATTGTGGTTGCTTTGAAAACTTTAGAGGCTAAGGTTGATACTTTAAGTCAGAAGCAAGCCAAGCTTGAGAAAAAGATTAAAAAGAAGTTTTCTTCATTCAGGAAAAAGTAGAAAATTCATGACAAAGAAATGATTGACATTTACAATAAGTTGGCAGCCTCTTTTAACCAACTGTACAAATGGGGCCAAGATATTTTTGCAAAAATGAAGGCTATGGTAGAAAACCTAGATACTGCTTCTGAGAAATCCAATGAGCAAGCACTTGCAGCAGCAAATGAGCCAGTGCCATCCACCAATGAAGATGACCAACCAATTGTCTAGTTTTAGAATTTTTTTTTTTTGTTAATTTCAATTAGTTTATGAAACTTTAGCTTTTAATTGTGCACATTGGTCAGTTTGCTTTATATTTTAACTATCAATTTCCTGGTTATTGGAACTTTTATATGTTTTATCTATTTGTAAATGATTTAATTTTTTTTTTTAATTCTGTTTGTTTCATGAATCTTACGTTGGCTTGTTCATTGTTGCTAGCTGCCTTGGTTTCTTTTGTTGTGATACTTGCACTATCTTTGTCATCAAGATTTCTATTGAATTGATCATTTTTTTTAATTTCAGTCTCTATTGGCTATTATAATAGCATTACTGATATTGCTTTTTAATAGTCATATAACTGAATTATTGACAATGTAGCAGCTGTTCTTCTCTTAGCCTTGACAATTAAGCATCTAAGGTAACTTTTAGACATTCATTTGCTACACGCTGACACTGCTTTCCTTTGCCATGCCTCATGCTAAGGGTTATGCTCTCCTATTAGCTATTTTCATAGCCTCAAATTTTCAAAATTTTTTAAAACCCATCGAAATTTTCATGGAGCATGACATGCCCCATGTTGATACCCCATATCAGCTCCTCAACAGTTGGCACAGGGCATGATAATTTACCTTTACTTCAACATGCCTCATGCTTTTTGATTAACATGCCTCATTTATGAATCACATGCCTCATGTATATATTTTGATCATTGACCACTAGGCATGAACGTTCTACATGGTAACTCTTTTCCACTCTTTCTTAGTTTATATCTCTCGAGCTATCATTTATTTATTTAATTTACATTCTTGCCACTTCGATTAAGCCAATGAGGACATTGTCTAATTTGAGTTTGGGGGAGGGCAAAATTTTTGCAAAATTTTTAATCCTTTTTATTTACATTACTTAAATTGCATTTCATTTATACTTAGTTACTTAGTTCATATACACCATACACTTACACCATGTAAATATATACATTTGCATATAGATATCATATAGATCATGTATAGTTTTTATTTCAATTTTTTTATTTTATTTAATTTTTGCATTCATTTTAGGAATCATGCATACATAAAAAATATATATAAAAAAATAAAAAAATAAAATTTTACCTAATTCTTAGAAGATTGAGAATCATTTTGAAAAGCAATTGAGCTTGCCTCTAGATGGGTTTGATGGATTGAAAGTTCCGGATTGGTATAAGACTATAAGATTCATATCTAGGTTTATATCTTCTTAGCCAAGCACCATCCAATTAATTACATTGAGTTTTGAGTGCTTAAAGAAAACTTTAGAGTAAGAAATAACTAATTGTGTCTCACTAATCCTAGAACAAGCCTTCTAGACCTTTCGAGGAGAAATTTTAGCATTCACTTGAAAAGAGAAATGATTAAGGCATTTTTCGAATTTTAAACCTACATTTTTAGCCTTAACCAACCTCATTTTAAATTTTACATTTGAAACCAATTTGAGCCTTCATTTATACCATTTATTTCCTTGGCACCCATAATTTACCTAGCCATAAACCTAAACACTTACCGTCCTTTGTGAGAATAATTTGTTTAAGAGATAGATTAAAAAAAAAAGGGTATATAACAATCAAGTGGGAGAAGTATTAACGTAAAATTGGCTAGCAATCATATCATGTTGCGAAAAAAAAAAAAAAATTATTTACTACCCAAGTATACAAAGAAATGAGTTTGGGGGTGGATTAAAAAGGAACAATTGCAATGCAAAATTCAATGTTATTTACATAGTCCCTAAAAGAGTTGCAAAAAAAAAATTGTATGCTAGTATTGATGATTTATTGTAAAGTTCTTCTTCCCATTTGATTTAAAAAAAATAATAAATAAATAAAAATAAAAAATAATAATGAAAGAAAAGTGTATCTTGGTCTTTTTAACAATTTAATTATTTTCATGTTTTACTTCCCTTTTACCTTTTCTTGTTAGCCACATTATTACCCCCCTTAGCCCCATTACATCCATTAAAAGTCCTTTTGATCTCTTGATTGTATTTTGCTACATTAGTGGAGATTGGATTAGTTGGTTTACCTATGGGATTAGCATATTATTCATCCATTTAAACTATTTTCATCATCATTTAAGACGTTTTAGTTTATGGATTGTTTTAAAGCCTATTTTAGCATGATTTCTCTATGTAATTGATTGGTTTGGATTTGATGGAATGAATAATTGACCAAAGGCAAGCGGTGATAACTTTGGTGAAAATTGAATTCCTTATATCTTGAAGGTGGGTATATGGTTTGTTGGTAGCTAGAGGTAAGTTCGAAAGATTTAATGAGTGATTTTCATGGATCTAAGAACAAGGGACCCCAACTGCATATAATTGTTTTTAATTTGCTTGAGGACAAGCAAAGATTTGAGTTCAGGGGAATTTGATAAACTCATTTTATATAGATATTTTAAGATAATTTTGCATCCATTTTGCCCTTTTTAGTTTAGTAATTTTATGCTTTTAATGCTTATTTTAGCTAATTTGTTAATTTTAGTTTCATTATATTTGATTTTTGGGATTTTAATGTTTTTCATAGGTTTTAATAAGATTTAAAGGCAAAAAGTTCCATATAGAAGAAATTTAAAGTGATTTGGAAGCTTAATGAAAAAAATTCGCTTAAAGAAGAAGACCAGCCGAGACTTTCAAGGGCCTCAACATGCCTCGTGTTGAGGGTCGTGTGAAGATAAAAGTTAGCCAGCAGGAATCCACATGAGGCATGTAAATTCACACTGGGTCATGTAAACAGAGATTTTGGAACAAAACATGCTAAAAGTTTCAAGAACTTCAACATGCCCCGTGTAGCTGGTCATGTAGAATCTAAAGGCTTCTCCTCCGAATCAACATGAGGCATGTGAAAAACAACTTAAATCAACATGAGGCATGTGTGATGGCGTTGACAGATTTGCTGACATGGAAAAATTTTATCTTTTAACACCTTTTACACCTTTTGTCTTTATCCCTTTAGAGACCACTTTTAGGGCAAACCTTGAGAGGATATATAAGTATCATATTCTCCTTTTTACTATAAGGAGAAAGAGAGTAAAAAATCAAAAGAAGAAGGAAAGAGAGAATCACACTATTTTTGGAGGAAGAACACCTGTAGAGTGACATTTTCCAGCTTCCATTTTCAAAAATTTAGATTCTCTTCTTTTGGGTTCTTTTATTTTAGTATTATTTTCATGTTTTCTTGCTCTATTTCATATTTTCTACTTGTAAATACAAGCATGAGTGAGTAGATACTTAAGATTTCAGAGTTGGATGTAATGATTTAAGTTTTATCTATGGATTTGGACTGGTTTTAGCCAGACTTTAATATATAGAAGTTTTGATTCTTATCTTGTGTGCTTATTTACATACCCATTGTTGGTACCCTTTGGGTTTTGTTCTTAATCTTAGATTGAAGGACCGAGAGGTGAAAATCTATGATAGATAATCAAGATAATGAACTTAATCACCTAGTGTTAGAAATAAACTAGTGGGTTAAGAGGAATTTCAAGTTGATTAAAGTACTTAAAGGGTTTTGGATAATTAAACATCGCATGAGAATGGGTTTAAAACACTCTTTAGTTTGCTTGAAAGAGAAATTAAAGGAAATCAGAATCAACTTCCTTCAAAATTGTATTTCCCTTAATTTTGGCTTTACCTATCCAAATCCCAATGAAATTTACTTCATGAACCTCAACTTTGGAATCAATTTTTACCATTAAGTAATTAAATCTTTTGTCACTTACTGAAATTTTAGTAAATTAGTATAGTGCTTAGAATTTTAATTGCTTAATTCATTATAATTTCCTTACTTTCCCAATTTATTTTGCTGCATCTCTTACTTTACTTTTGGAACATATTATCGATAGTCCAAATAATCGTGACTTTTATAGTTTGGTACTCAAACAACAAATCTCTGTGGGATGATATCTTTTCTTTATTACTTGAACGACCTGTATACTTGCGGAGTACGCAATCAATATATTTATTTATTTAAAAATTACATAATAAATAACTAAAAAATATATCATATAATATACTTGTATCATTATATTATATAATATATTTAACCTTAAATTATATATACACCTTTTAGTTAAAAATTATATAATTTAAAAATAATTAAAAAATATATTATATAATATATTATATCAAACCAAATTGAAACTCGAATCGAAATTATATCAAACTAAATTGAAATTGAAATATCAAAAAATTGAATTAAAACTATATTGAAATTTTAGTTCAGTTTTAATTCTTAGATAGATTTCAAATCGAAATCTCACATTCTTAATTCATATTACAACTCTATTCATAAAAGAATGAGAGCAGGAAGTACAAAATTGATATTATTACGTCAGGACAGAGAATAGTAAGATTTTATCAAAAGACACTTATAATAGACTGTGCATTTATATATATATATAGACTTCAAATCGAAATCTCACATTCTTAATTCATATTACAACTCTATTCATAAAGAATGAGAGCAGGAAGTACAAAACTGATATTATGCATCAGGACAGAGAATAGTAAGATTTTATCAAAAGACACTTATGATAGACTATATATATATATTATGATAGACTATATATATATATATATATATATATATATATATATATATATATATATATATATATTTATTTATTTATTTATTTATTTATATATATATATATATAGACTTCAAATCGAAATCTCACATTCTTAAATCATATTACAACTCTGTTCATAAAGAATGAGAGCAGGAAGTACAAAACTGATATTATTACATCAGGACAGAGAATAGTAAGATTTTATCAAAAGACACTGTGCATATATATATATATTAGATCATCTAAGACATAGCCACACTTTCCTTCCATTGCATCATGAGAAATTTCTTATAGGCTTGAGCATTCGGTTCAAATTGAATCGTATCAAATCGAACTATCAAAATCGAATTAACTGAATTACCTATTTTAAAAATCGAATCGAAATGAATGGAAAAGTGAATCGAACTGAATCGCTCTATTTCTATTCAGTTCGGTTCGAATTGATCGGTTTTGAGTTTTGATGGAATTTTCATTTTAGACTTAATTTTCAAGTTATTTTGTATGATTTTAACCTAATAACCATTAATCAATGAAATTAAATAATTTATATATATATATATATAATTATATATAATTCATAAATTTTTGATAAAAATAAATCAATTTAAAAATTAATAAAGTAATTTGGTTTGGTTCAGTTCAATCAATTTTTTTTCTCTCCAAAACCGAACTGAACTGAACCGAAATAATTGAAATTTTTAGAATGTAAAACTAAACTGAACCGAATTATTTTAAAAATCAAACTAAATTATCGAATTAAGATACTTTAGTTTGATTTATTTGGTTCAAACCAAATAGTACTCACCCCTAATTTCTTACATAGCTTGAACACAACAGGAGCTTATAGGACAGCTTATTCAAATATGTTACAAATCACACACCAACTACTTTAAACCATATAACTTCAGTAATTATCCTAATTTTCAATGCATGAAATGCAAGATTAATTCCACACTGCATGACTGCAGAGTAATAATTTCCTTCTCTTAATTATTCTTGATAAATTGTAACGTCATCTATCCCTTCAAAGTTACTGAGAAAGGATTTCTTTTTTGGTGGCTTCTCTACTTCAAAACCTGCATCATTATGGTATATGGATAAATCAGGCCTTGGTTCAAAATTGTTAACAAATGATTTCTCATCTAATGGCTTTTTGGCTTTGAAACCAACATCATTGTGGTAAATTGTCGCGTCAGGTCTCGGCTCATGTTCTTCCTTGAAAAATGATTTCGATGGTTTCTCGGCTTCAAGAACAATATCGTTATGGTGGATTGAGACATCAGGTACTGGCTCAAACTTTTGAAGAGAGTACGTCTCATGCAATGTTTTCTTTGTTTGAAGACCAATATCAGGTCTCGGCTCCACATTCTTGCTCATGTGACAATCGGTTTTCTTATTAGAGGCAGATGAGGCTGGAGAAGCTTGAAGAAGCTTTTGTATTGCTTCTGGCAGAGGTTGATCTTTCGTCACTCCTCTCCAATACTCGTCCACATCTTTTCTTGCATCGGTGGTGCTCAAAATCTGCTAAAAGAATCAATAAATAAATCTTAAAACATTGAAAAAGAATTGGAAAGTGAAAATAAATAAATCTTAAAATATTGAATGTAGATTAGATTTTCTTGCCACTAATAGAAACTCTTACCAAGAGAGGTATGAAAAGAGGGAGAAAAGCAAAGAAGGATTTCATGTTTTCTATCACAAAATCAAGAAACTATTGCACTGAATGTTAAACACCCCCTTACTATTTATAAGCCAATTTCATTATACCACCAAAATAACTAATGAATATTTTTTTGGTGAAATGTTATAAAAAAAATCTAAAACTTTACGCCTTTTTTTTATGTAATTGTATAATTTTTTTTTATCAATTTTTGTCTGATTTAAAAGTTCATTGTTTATTATGGTTTGATTAAAATTAGAAATTTGAGGGCGCTGACATAGTAAAAATATTATTTTTTTAATATATTATGATTGATGTAACAAGTGATGTGATATGAATTTTTATGTTTCTACCGACGTAGTAAAATTATTATTATTTTTTATATTATTGCTGACATAACATAACTTTAATAAATAAAAAATGTAAAACATTTTGACTTTGTCAATTATAGCTAATTTTATAAGTTTATCTTATTTATAGTTAGTCGATTAATTTTAATCTAATTTAATAAAAAATTAACATTTATTACTTATATCCCTTCACCCAGCTTTCTCTTTCTAAATAATATCCCTATATTTACCTTTCTATCTCTATCCCTATCTCTTTCCCTCTCTCACTAAAAAATATCCTTACACCTACATCTCTCTCTCTCTCTCTCTCTCTCTCTCTCTCTCTCTCTCTCTCCTCCCACCTACTGTTATTAAAAAATATTTTTTTTATTATACTCAGTAACATAAATATTTATTTTTTCAATTATATTAGGCAATAAAATATTAATTTTTTGACCAAATTAGATCAAAATTAGTTAATTAACTATAAATGAAACAAACTTATAAATTTGGCTATCATTAGTAAAAGTCAAAAAGTTTTAGATTTTTTTAATTATTAAAATTATGCCACGTTAGTAACAACATATTAAAAAAATAATATTTTTGATACGTTAAGCACAACGTCAGTGCCCGCAAATCCTCAATTTTGACCGAATCATAATAAATATTAAATTTTCAAATTACGCCAAAATTAAAAAAAAAAACTGTAATTACAAAAACGAATAAAATTTTAGAAAATTTTTTAAAATATTAGGCCTATTTTTTATTATCACCCGGGTACCCCACATATATTTTGTTCCAATGAATCATTATGGCTGAATGAATTATGCAACCTCAATTATAAGATAGATCCATGGACTAGCCTATTGAACTAGACAATGAGGACAGAGTCAGAAAACGCCAATTAAATGTTATCAGATCCAGCTTAAACGCAAGTGAGGAAATAGCGTTCGCAGTGTGGTCATCCCAAATTGGTAAGAGAAGCAGAAAAATCCAAATAACTTTAATTATTTTGATGAAGGTGTGTATCAAATTGAAACCCAATACACAATGTCAATCTGTTTGTGTTACAACCCTCCTGGACTTTACAGTTACGTCCATACACTCATAAGCATAACATTATGCAATCTAAATAACATTATTTTTATATGGGAACAAGTGCACTTAGATAGATATATTAATTACTTTGTCATCGCAACCTATGAAGATGTATAAAAGAAACATGGAATAAGATTGATAAGACTTATCAACTACTTCCATTGATTGCAATTTTTGTTTGTTAATGTGAAATAATTTTTCAGGAGATTTAATGCATTGGGCTGTCTGGTTAGTTGTCAGTCTATTTTTTGGCCGGTTCCACACTAAAATTTGAATCAATCCTAAGTTTTTACGTTTTAATTTAATTCTTATAATTCTACATCAATTGTTCAAAATTTTAAAATTAGAATAAATTTTATTTAAATTTGAATAATATTAGAAAGAGTGTGCTCTGATTAATGTGTCATTAAATATAGCATTTTTATTTTTTTTATGTGGGCGAATTGCACAAGACACACAAGATTAAAAAAAAAAAATTAGTTCATTAGTCCTCATGGTAAGTATAAACTGAAAACACTAATGATTTAACTACAAATTTAAAGGAATAATCAAACAACAGCGGAGTAACAAGTCTCTTAGGCGATTTAGCTAATTGTTGTGAATCATTGCGGCGTTTACTCTAGTTGTGCACGGTTTTGAGAACCTTTCTTCGGTAGAAATTTCCGCCATTGGTGGTATCGTGGAGCTTAGACGTGTATTCTTGGTTGGTTTTCAACTGAAAATCTCATTTGAGTTCAGGAACCTTCGAACCTTCAAAGCAGCTTTATAGAGAAATAGAATTTTTTTTTTTTTTTTTATTTTATTTTTTTGTTAGGCAAAGAAAGATTTTGTTAAGGAAAAGAAAGAAAATAAGAGGATGAGGGAAACAAACTCATAAGCAAATCCAAAAGCAGGCCAACCCCACATAGACAAAACAATGAACACATAGTAACCTAAGAACTAAGCTATAACAAAACGAAACTAACCAAAGAGATATTACAACAAACAAAGAAGCATGGACCCAAAAAAAACTAACAACACATGGACGAACAAACAAGTTTATTAAGCAGACGCCAGATCTGGTGGCATTGTACGAAATTGTTTTCAAAGCATACATTGGGCTTCTTCAAAGTATCATGATGAGGCTTCTTCAAAGTATCATGATGATGCTTCTTTGCATGTGGTTCCTCTAGTTGCTAGGTCATAGGGCTCAACTGCCTAATTCTGAGCATAAACTCGTTGCTTTCCTCCAAGACTATGCTTACAAGGCATTGGTTTGTCCCAAGACTGGATTGCCTTATGCTGGCGATGCTCCCTTAGATTTGAATGGGACTAAGATTGCAACATTGAGGCTTAGTAGTGGAAGCTTAAGGAGGAAAGGTGTTCGCATGTACAAAGAATTTTAGATCCCTATTGGAGTTATTGAGCAGTCATTTATGCAAGGCTTGTTTTGGTATACCAAATTTGGGAAATTGGTTTAATGACTTATAAATATATCTTTAACATAGAGTGATGAATGTCATTGGATCGGAGAATTATGGAGAGGTGAACATCAGTTTTGTCACCGGCGGTTGTCAGGCAACAATTTTCATTGGCGGAGCAGATAAATGTGGAAGCAGAAAGATTGTCTTGAGGAAGGAAAGAAAGCTCGAGGTTGGATATTCGTTGGAGGATTTGTGTTTGCAATCATTGGTTTTTTTAAATCTTATGTGCTAATACATTAGCAGGGTCACACTCCCCCAATTTCAGCTTTAAATTTGGACAAAATTTATACCAATTTTGAAGTTTTGAATAATTAATGAAAAATTAGAAAAATTAGAGTCAAGACTGCAAATGTTCGGATTTTTTGAGTCATTGGGCCAATTTAAATACATTTAAATTCATTAAAACGTGTAATAAGTTTTACTTCCAATTAGTTGATATATAATTTTACTAAAAGTATAAAATATAAACTAAATACTTCTTCTATATAGTAAAGATAGACTTATTTCCCCTTTTTATTTGCTACAATTTATAGTATACTTTCTATTTTGAAATAATAGTTTATTTATTTGTTTACTAATATAATCCTATTTAATATGCATTAAAAAAAATCCATTGATTTCAAGAATAGTTTAGTAATATGAGTTAATTTAATTTTTAATGAAACAATATGAGTGAAGAATATATTAGAAAAAAACTCAATAAATTTTTTTACTTTAACTATATTAACTATATTTTCTTAAACTACATAAAAATAGAAGTAAATTTATCGGTGTGAGATGAAGGGAGTATTTTTTTTTTTAAACAATAAACAATATTAAGAACAACAAAACTCAAATCCCATAATAATAGTTAACATAATAGCCAACAAAATTTAAAGTCACACAAGCAATAATGGCAAAATACAAGTCATTTATTTCCATATCATAAATGCATATGTGATAGAAAATATTTAAGCTATATTTATGGAGATTCTATGCATGAAGCTTTAATACAAAATACCATTTTTTGAAAACATATTTATATAAATAAATAGAACTTAATAAATAGGTTCAGGCCAATTAAGAACTGCTTCAACATTTTTGTGGTCTACTTTGATCCCATCTTAAGTTACCACATGACTGAGAATGTGACACTATTTACTAAAATTCAAATTTGGAGAATATGGCATACAACTGACTTTTTCTTAGAGTTTGTACCACTATTCTCAAGTGTTTGACATGCTCATCCTCTATCTTAGAGCATACCAGGATATCATCTATGAAGACTACAACAAAGTCATTTAGAAATAGCTTAAATACTCTGTTCATTAAGTCCATGATTGTCACAAGTGCATTCATTAAGCCAAAAGACATACTAAAAACTCATAATATCCATGCTTCGTTTGAAAAGCCATCTTTGGAATATCTGCTTATTTTATTTTTAACCAATGATATCTTAATCTTAAGTCTATCTTAGAGAAGTACCTTGCTCCCTACAATCGATTAAATAGATCATCAATCTAGTGCAAAGGAAAGTTGTTCCGAATTGTAACCTTATTGAGTTGTTTATATTTAATGCAGAATCTCATGGAGCCATCATTCTTTTCACAAAACATTACCTGTGCTCCCATTAAGATGTACTAGGTTTGATGAAACCCTTGCTCAATAGGTCTTTCAACTTTGTTGGGACCATTTGATATATATGGAAGAATAGATACCAATTTGGTCCCAGGCACAAGATCATTGTAGAACTTTTTCCCTCATTTGGGAGGTAGTTTTAATAGATCTTTAGGATAAACATCATAGAACTCTTGGGTCACTGGTACATTTTCTATCTTTAATGCCTCAGTGGTGGTATGCTTTATAATAGTAAGATACCCTTTCCTTATCAATCTTTTGACCGTGAAAGTGGATATCATACTATAAGTGGCCTTCCTCTCATCACATTTGAAACTAAACTTGCTTTCACTTGGTATATTTAAGTTCACTTCCCTATTGTGATAGTCAACCATAGCATAATGCATGGTCAACCAATCCATGCCAATTATCACATTGAACTCTATCACATCCAACAACATTAGCTAGTTAGGGTGTTTCTTTCCCTTATGCAAATAAAATATGATTAGTAGACTTTGTTTATGATGACCTTGTCCTCTTTGACTATTGTTTGGGCTAAACCATGTCCTTCTATTCCTCTTCCAACACCTCTTTGGAAATTGGCTGGACCACTAAATTGACTGACTAGTGAACCGTGTTCCACCTTGGGAATTATCATATGTAGGTTGCGCCACATCGGTCATTGACATTTATGGTGCCTAGACATTCTTTAGTGAAGTGTCCCATCTGGCCATATTGGAAGTGGGATCCATATTATTTAAGGTGTTGTTTTCCACACTTTTGAAAAAAAAAAAAAAAGGCCAATTTGGTTTGAAAGATCCTCCACTCTGGAAACTGCTATTATGTCCAAAACTATTTCTAAATCTCCTTTTACCTTTCCATTTCTTACTTTTAGTGTATTTGGTAGATTGCTTAGATTGGGTGATATTGGAGAATTCTTATAACTCCATTTTAACCTTTTTTCTCATTGGCCCTTCTAGCTTAGGTCTTAGTTTGTTATCAATCTCTTGACCCATGTTTATGACCTTATGATATGGTGAACCTTCATGGTACAAATCAAAGTTGTATATCCCTTGATCAAACCATGGATAAACCTATTCATCTTCATAGCTCAAACCATAGATAAACCTATTCATCTTCATAGCTTCGACAATAATAGAAGCTAGAGAAAAGTTGCTTACTTCCTCAAACAACTTGATATATTCCGAGACTTTTCTCCCTCTTATGTGAATCTTTTGAACTCATTCATCTTATTGCTTTTGAAGCTCTAAGGAATTTCTTTGGACATAAATATCTTATAGAGATCAAACCATGTCATTTGGGGTTGAATTTGATCCATAAACCACATAGCCACTTCTCCTTTCATGGAGAATCCTGCCATTTAAATGACTACTACTTGGAGAATCTCAGCAAATCACTAAGCTGCTTTACATTAAACAAGAAGGTAAAGGGGTCCTCTCATCCTTTCTTTCATAATAAAGAGGCCCCAAAGCTATATATTATGCACCAAAGTCTTTCTCTCACTCGTCTTACTTCTAGTTAGACATAAAGAGGCGGTGGTGGTGGTGCTGCTTACCTCTGATCCATAAACTATACCACAACATCCACCATCCATCTCATCTTTATTAGCATTGCCAAAGGATCCATTTGCGGATGTAATGGTTATTCATTTGGCTAGACTCGAGAGGTAACTCTCCTAGCCTTTCCTCCATATGTGGTGGCTACTAGCAGCTTAGGTACTCTAAGTGGCCTATCCTTACCTCTTAAGGCAACTCACTCAAGCTAACTGAAGGCGACCTCCATTGCTTGTTCCCGTCCCTGGGAACAACTAGATCATCATTATGAGTATTCTTGCCTTCCACACAAAATTTAAATCATTTGTTAGTTAAAATACTGTAAAATGCTTAAAACATGGCCAATTGGATAGAAATTTCCAAACATTTTTTTTCTAATTGACAATTATATCTAAACGTTTAGAACATTTGGACATAATTTCCAATTAGAAAAAACGTTTAGCCTTTTTTATCCAATAAGCCTTAAAACATAAATTAATGTAAAAATATGCACCCTACTCTCTTTAGTGTCTCTATCCTCAAAGGTGTCTATCGATAGACAACATAGACCATAAGCTATGCCCTCTGGTATCAATTTTATCACAACTCATTCATGAGTTGGACTTGCACTAGGATTTGAATAATTTTAAGGCTACCAAAACACGTAGAAAGCCTTCATTCGTGCAAAACGATACATAATCTTACTAAAAATCCAATGCAGAATTTATATATATTAAAATATACAATGCAGTGCACAAATTATAAACAAAATATTTTGCTGGCAATAAATAATATTAAGGACATCAAAACCTGAGTCGCACATCAATTGTCAACATAAGTATCAGTAAAGCCCAAAGCTTGCTCACAAATAGCAGTGGCAAAGCACAAGCCACTTATCTTAAAATCACAAATGCACATGAGCCAAGGAAAATATTTAGGTGACGTTTATGAAGATTCTGCACATACAACTTTAATCCAAAATATCATATTCTAGAAAATCTGTTTAAATAAATAAATTAATTAATTAATTAAAATAATGGAATGAGTCTCCACCGAGTAGATATTAAATAGCATACATGCACCTATAATTATTAAATTAGTACTTAGTAGTTAGCATAGATACTAGTTTAGCCATTAGCATAGATACCAATGTACCTTAGCTACATGAATGTGATTCTATTTCAGTATAAATCATTCACAAATTGATATTTTATAGATAAAAATATTAAAATTCATAAAAATAAGGTTTAGAGACATCAAATTGCAGATTGCAGCATTACGCTTAAATCATCGAATTACCTCTAAATAGGTGAACTCAATTTTTTTTTCTAACTAATTACTATTCACATTTATTATTGCTCATTGTTACTACTCAGGCACTACAATTAACAGTTGTTATTCACTCAGGTTGGTAAATATAGATCAATGTTATAAAATGTTGAGGAGATTAGCTCTCCCTCCTCCCTGAGATCAGCTTATATATGGCTGGCAGGTTGTTTTGTGTAGGTGGAGAGAAAGAAGAGAGCACCTATAGGGCCTACTTTTGATATGGTCGAACGTTGGTGTTGCTGTCATGAGGAGAGGGGGTTCGCAGAGGAGTTCGCCAGCGAGAGATGTAAATAGCTGACTTAAAGGCTATAAAGACTAAAATGCCTTAGTCCAATGTGATTTAAGCCTCTGTCTTCTTAGCATATGCTGCGGTTTGGCCAGATCTAGTAGCCTGTATCAAGCGATGGTTGAGGTTTTCTGGTGTTTTAATATGTGCCAATTGTTTGTCTTTATTGTGTTTGAGTTTCTTCATCGTTATTTTGCTGTAGCTAGGGTCTGTTTGCTTAAGGGTGATTAGCATTGTGTTTTGCTGGTTGGAAGAGTCCTAGTAGGAGATCCAGCAGAGATTATATGATGGTTTCATCTTTCAGTGAAACTTCTTGAATCCTGTGGGCATATAGGTTTTGGCGGTTTTATTGTTTTTGGTTGGGTCTCTCTCTGTAGTAGGATTCCTATTGGAGCTGAATTTGAAACCTTGTTTTATTATAACTTTTTCATGTAATCCTACCCATTTTGGGCCATATTTAATGCAATGCCATACTTGCATGTTCTAAAAAAAATGTTACAAAATGGTGAAATTAGACTACAAAATTTATACCAATCCACTCATTTCAGTGTGGAGAGTTCAACTACCGGTGGTACTTTTTAACTCATAACCATTCGCCATAGATTGAGGAGAGAAGGTGGTGATGGTGTGATTTTGATATTCCTTTTCTAGCCATGAAAATTAGTTTGATTAGATGCAAAATAAAGCTTGTGAGGTGATGATCACAATGGTATATAATACTCTTAGAAAATATTAGTAGATTGGCAAGAATAACAATTTTTAGACTACAAAATTTATACCAATCCACTCATTTCAGTGTGGAGAGTTCAACTACCGGTGGTACTTTTTAACTCATAACCATTCGCCGCAGATTGAGGAGAGAAGGTGGTGATGGTGTGATTTTGATATTCCTTTTCTGACCATGAAAATTAGTTTGATTAGATGCAAAATAAAGCTTGTGAGGTGATGATCACAATGGTATATAATACTCTTAGAAAAGATTAGTAGATTGGCAAGAATAACAATTCAAAGTTTCTCATATTTATAGGGTGGTCAGAGGTACTTCATAACTCAAAATGATGGTGAGAATGGTAGAAAGTCAATTTAGACAATAGTACTATTCAATTCTAGTAAGAGCTTATCTACTTTGCAATCAAAATTTGACGATTTAGCGGTTTTTTCACATTGCTATAGTGATTATATGCATTATTACATTAACCCATTACGACATCATTAGTGATGATTGCTGTAGTAATCATTGGCAACTGCTATAGTGATATTAGCAATGACATCATCAAAAGAATATCTCCAAACTTTAAAAATTCACTAAAAATTATACATAGCTAGAAAAATTTCAGATATTATATTAATGGTACATAAATTTCTATGCTTTTGGTTATTATATAGTAGTAGTATGCATGTTTGGCTAGATATCATCATCTCTAGTTGATCGTTTTTCATGGTAATTTTTATAGCCCATTTTTAAACTTTATTTTGTGTTTTATTTCCATTGCTTAATTTTAATTTGTTATTAAAAAATTTTAAACTTTAATTTTGTGCTAATTTTAAATAGTGATTAAAACGGCTTATTTTTTTAATTATGAAGGGATAAGAGGTAAAAAGATAATTTTTTTTAACTTAAAAATTTGATATAGTACTTTAGAAAAATTTTTATAAAACAAAATTAATTTTAAGAGATTTTTTATTAACAAATTAAAGTCAAAAGATAAAAGTAAAATACGAATCAAAATTTAAAAACGAATTATAAAAATTACCCTCATTTTTCACATTCCTGTTTTCTTAGAAGAGTTTTGCACATTCTTGTTAGTTGTCAATTTTGAGTTTAAATAAATAGGAAGATTGCAACGCAGTTGAACTGGCTGATTTTTTTCTTTTAGGAAAGGTAATAATTATTTACGTAATTATCATTGTTTGGTTACTTTTGGCAATTTGCAAATATCATAATTGATTCATCCTTGTCATTTTATGCTAATGTTATTTAAATGTCATTTTTTAAATTAATTTGTTATTTCTCATACATACAGATTTTGTTTGCCTAAGGCTAATACTAATTATAGACTCAAAATACAAAATATTTATTAAGTAAATTTCATATATTTATATCTTAAATCTATCATAAATTGAGTTTAAGAATTTTTTTTATTATAAATATCTAATTGATAAAAATAAAACTATTTAAATATTGTATACCGAATATATATTTTCTTTTTCCTATTTAATATGAATGAACAACACCATAGGTAGCAATCCCACTTTATTCTTGTAATCTCATCTAAAAAGCTCTTCTCACAGAAACTTTAAGTTTTTTTACTGCTAGGATGTCTATTTGTGGACATCGATATTATTATAGCCATTGATTAGCAAAATACATGAAGTGGTCGGTGATAGAGTAAAGGAGTGACTTATAATTAATTATTTGATAGTGTCATTAAACTATTGAGATTTGAGACCTTGTTTTGATTAATTTCACTAAACCACATAATTAACCTTGTTTTGTTGAAATTTGTCCAAACTGAAATTGTTCTAACCGTATAAAAAGGCAAGCTAATCAGTCAAACTTTGCACTTCAAATCGAAATTCTGATGAACTGACTTTGGGTCCAATTTAATTCATAACTACGTTTGCTACATTGGGAAAAAAAGAAAAAAACAATTGGGTTGAATTATATCAATAAATCTGTCATGTGAGAATGTCAAAATTAAACAATATAAAAAATTAATAAATTTTAATTTATCAAGGATAATTATATTTTTTTTATTCTTAACAATTTTTTTTTATTACAGGGGATTGAAGGAGTGAAGGCTCGTATATGACTCCCGGATCAAATCGAACTACACACATTACTAATGATAATTAAGGTTTAAACTCAGCTTTTTTTTTTTATTTTTATAAGCATGATCTTTTATTAAGATAAATAAATATCTTCTTGAATATATGAAAATCTTGAATTCAATTCATAGGTTTAAATCATTCTTAAAATTCGACTTTAATTTTAGACATCTTACTCATTCATTAAACTTATTATTGGCATAGTTATTACACTCAAACGAAACAGGCTTTTTATTGAAGCCAAAGGTACATAATAAGCACAAAGCACTCTAATCTATCGATCACACTGAGAGTACATTATTAATCATGGCGGGCATAGGAACTCAAGAACAAGTGCTAGCTTGATTCTATTAGCCATGGATAGGCATATTGATGGGAACATAAACTAGATTATCTCCTCTAAAGAAATGGCACACAGGGGAGGTTCCTGGTTCAATCCCAAGCACACGGAATGATGCATGATTTGGACTCCATTGAGAGGTATCCATGTGACAAACTGCAACTCCTTCTATTCTCCCTCCATGATCACCACCTAGTGACACCACAAATGCCTTGTTCTCGGTCTCTTGACTATGGCAATAGAAGACTGTGTATGGATACGGCATCGTATGGCATGCTACCATCTTTGGAACTGGTATTTCGTTGGGCTCATCCAGGATGGTGTAATTGTCCAAAAGGGTTCTTGATTTTGCGAGATGGGTTGTGCTCAGAACTTTGAATTGGGTCTCCGATCCAAAGGTTTCTCGTACAAAATCTAGCATGGATTCTAATGAAGCAGCACAGATTTTAGTCTCGCCCTTGATGGGTTTTATCTCACATTCTCTGAGAGTATGTTCCATGGCTTTGGCTTGGGGAGAACCCGGAGAGAAGGAGAAGAAGTGAAGGAGATGGGGAAGATCTGCGCAGGAGAAGGGAATGGAATTTGCTTCATCTCTGGACATCAAAGGAGGAGTAGATGAAGAATCTTTCATAGGAAAAAATATGGGCAATTTCTTGCCCACCTTGAGATCATTCAGGGTGAAAAAAATCATCAGTGAAGGGTCCATGTGATCCATACGGGTTGATGGATTTGCATGAACAGGGCGACTTCTATGCATTCCCTTATCTGAGACACCATTTTCTTCCTCACTTGGAAGTCTCAGAACATTGCTTATCGTCATCTCCCTGGCGTCTCCATGGCTTCGATGAGTACACTGCAAGTCATTCATCAGTCAATTAATATATGAATTAATCAAGTAGGACAATAGGATCTGTGGAGAGATTAATTACCAGAACAAGCAGGAGATGGAGGAGAAACGTCTTCAATGCAAATTGCAATCCCATCATTAGTTATTGGTTTACCCTCAGAGTAATTTCTTGCTAGAAAGAGAGAGCTCAGGCAAATGAGTTGAAGTATAGCATGAAAGTTTTTCTTTTTCTTTTTTTTTTTCTTTTGAAATAATTATGAAGCATATCACATCATTGCAGAACGTTGCCATTTCATTATATATATTTGCTTTGATAATTTGGCTTGAAACTTGAATTAATTGAAATGAAAATGAAATTTCATTTGAAATATTTCATTTGAAGTTTATTGTAATAATAATTCATTCACTTCCTTTTATTTTTCAAGTAAATCATTGGGAGTGACTTGTAAAATATTAACTAGCAAAAAGTTTGTCTTATACAAAATTGATTAACAATTATTATAAATAATTTTAAATTATATATAAAAATTACATTGTGTATGCAGTATTTCTTTTTTTTTTTTTTTTTTTCTTAACTATCAAGACTTTGATATATTTAGAAATGGAGAAATTTCTACAGAAAATGATTAAAATAATGTGGGGTACAAAATTATATAAATAAATATAAAAATTAAAATAGTAAAACCCAATTATACACAATTTTTTTAACGTGTAATGCATATAATGATTATAATAAAATTCTTTCATTAATATTATATTTATCTTTAATTATAATCCTAATATATTTCTGTGTTATTTAAATTTATTTAAAATTATATATATGTGACTAAATTTATATATTTACAAAAGGCCTAAAACTATGAAATTACATTTTAATTATAAAAATTTTATAATTACTCTTACTCTCATCTATTTATTCCCTGATTTATTATTTCTTATTTAATTGATTTACTTTCATTTTTATTGATTTCAAATAATATATATCTAATTTAAAAAAAAATTATAAAAGCATATTTTTATAATAACTTTTAATTCTATAAATTATAATTTTTTTATGTTAATCTAGCTAACACAACGCACAAGAAAATAATATTAATTTTAAATTACCAGAAAGAATAAAATATACATAAATGCAAATTTAATTTTTTAAAAATGGAAAAAAAAGTGCGGACGAACCTAATACAATGAGCAAAACTTAACGTCATTTAAACTTTTAAGTAACGTCTTCGGTAATTAAATTAATTAAAGCATATAACTTTTCATAAAATTATAATTTAATTAATTAAAGATACAATATAATAATAAAAATTTTGGAGCAATGAGCATAATTTAATGGTAAATGTATATATAATGTATATATATTAGACCAATAATACAGAGGTTCAAGTCTCTCTATATCTTTTATAATAATAATAATAATAATAATGGTGAATTTTATGATTATTTAATTTAAAATAAAATAATTTTATTTTATTATAAAAAATAATATAATTTTACAAAATTTTACAATTAATCTCATTAAATTTTTATAAAATTATGCTTTTTTTCATAAAATAATTAATTATGAAAAATTTATTAGTTTAACAGAAAAAATAAAATTTCTTTAATATTTTCAATTATCATATTTTTTTTAACTTATTATATTTTTTAATATTATTAAAAATTATATTATATATTTATTCATTTATATAAGGAAATTTTTTTTTCTATCTATTAATAATTTTTTTAAAAAAATACCATTTTACAAAAATTTAATAAAATAAATTATAAAATTTCGTTGAGTTATTTTATTTTCCATAACAAATTAATTTTACTTTATATTAAACTAAATAACAATAGAATATATTAATAATAATATTTATTTATAAATTTATATTGATTAACATTAAACTTAATATTTTTATTTTCAATAATTACATTTAATATTTATACATAAATAAATAATTATTAATTATGTAATACACATATAATATAAGTGTTTAAAAAATAATATGTTGATCTGGTGCAATAATTAATGGGATACTTGACATGTAGATGATATGTCAATCTCGTAAAACATCTTCGAACATATTCGAAGATAAGAAAAAAGAGAGAGAGAGAGAGAGAGAAAGGTTAGAGTAAGATGATATAAAACATGTGGAAAAGAAGCTCTTACTTAGTCTCTCATTTTCTTTAATTAATTAATTAACATACACTTAAAAAAATCACTTGATGATGAAATCAAATTAATAATAATAATAAAAAAAAAATAGCTTGATCTTCCAATTAGTTGATTTACAGTTTTAATTGGCTTTTATTATAATATGGACAAACGCTCATTTGGGTGTCCACATCAGTGCTTTTTCAAAGTTGCTTTTTTATGTCCTTTCAAAAAAGTTGCATTTTTATTGCAATTATGTGGGTTGTATTCCATTATTTTATAAATTATGTCAGAATATTATTGAAGCATACATAGATATAAGGATGATCATGGTTCGAGAATCACCGGTTATAATTTTTAAATTATCAATTTAAGTTTAATGAAATTATGAATCAATTAAACCGTCGAAAATGATTTGAAAATAGTTCTAAACCGTTGATTCGATTTGAGTTCCGATTTAAAACAGTTTAAAGGGCGATTCGAAAAAAAAAGGTTCAAGATAGTTTGGAGGACGGTTTGAAAGCGATTTAGGAATGATTTAAGGGTAGCTACGATTAAAAAATTAGAGAAAAATTTTATTAATTCAAAATTTAAGTTATATTTGTAAAAATATTTTAATTTTTCTTAGAAATCTTTCAATCAAAATAAAATAAGAAAAAAAAGAAAATGATTTATCTTTAAGAAAAATTTAATAAATAAAAACTTGAACCTATTTAAAAAACAAAAGATAAAATTAATTTTTTTAAAATAAATTAACAAAAAATACATGAACTTAATTTTGCCTAAATATCTTTTTAAGATTTAGAGGAATAAAAATTTTTAGTTCTATTACTTACATTTTTTTAAAAATTATATAATAATTGATAATTAAAAAGTATAAAAGAGAAAAAAATTAAAATAGAGGGTATTGAAAATTTTATTATGGATTTAAAGTAATAACAAAGTAATTGAGATAATATTGAAAATTTCAGTACGTATATAAAATAATAAAGTAGGAAAATTGAGAGAGTATTGGAAATTAAAATGAGTGTAGAAAATAATTATTTAGAAAATTTGAGAAAAATTAAAAAAATATTAAGAATTAAAGAAAATGCAGAGAATAATTGTTTAGAGAATTAATGATATATATAAATGAATTAGGAGTAAGGTAAAATATTTATTGAATTTTTTTATATTTAAATTGCCGATTTAATCCGGTTCGAAATCATCGATTTAATTCAGTTCGGAACCGCCGATTCACGATTCTTAAAAAATATGAACCTGAACCAAACCACAGATGACGGTTTCAGTCCGGTTCGAAGTCGATTCCGATTTTGATCAATTTTGGTCCGATTTTAACCGAATCGGTTTCAGTTCGGTTCCGATTTAAAATTGGACCGTGGCCACCCCTATATAGAGATACAGCTTTAACAAAATTCAAATATATATATATATATATATATATATATATATATATATATATATATATATATATATATATATATATAACTTAAAAAAGACGAGATCGCAACGCAAATAATACAAAATAAAAGCTATTGCATTAATAATTTAGTTGTTGAGCTTTTTTTTAGTGAGAAAATCAAGGGTTTAAAATTAAATAATCTATTAAGAATTATGTGTATATATATATATATATATATATATATAACACATCTGAATAATTATTATTGGAAAGAAAGTTCATTTTTTGCTCCGAAATTTTTGTTCATGTTTAATTTTACCCATTTTCAAGTTTTTTATTTAATTAATTCAAATTTTTAGATTTTAACTCAAATTAGCACTCCCATTATGAAAATAATGGACCTATAATTTTATTAATTAATATTAAAAAATATTAAAAAAAAACTTAGGTATTACATTTGTAGGGAAGGGGTTAATTTGAACTTATAGAAATATTTATGTAAAGCGGGCTAAGAACTTAAAAATGGACAAAATTGAACATAAATAAAAAGTTCAAAGACAAAAATGAACTTTTATCCATTGCTATCAGAGAACTTATAAAAGGGCTTTCAATATTAATTCTTATTGCAAAATCACAGGAAGAAATATTTTTTATTGTTAAGTTTCTAATAAGAGAAATTTACAATTTAAACTCAGATTTTTACCACTAATTATAATTTAGTCTCTATATTTTGATAATTAAACTATTCTATCCCCAATTAATGCTTTTGTGTAAATTGAAGTCTCTCCATATGGAATTATTGGTAAGGTTTTACCGTTTCCAATAACAATTTCATCAGGACCATGATAGGTGTGGACTTGGTAATGTTTCAATTTCATCAGGACCATGATAGGTGTGGACTTGGTAATGTTTCCTGGATCATCTGTGGTGAGATGATAATTTGTACTTGAATTTACTATCTAAGATTGCACATAACCATTATTTGTAGAGGCAAAGTTGGAAGTAGGGTGTCGTTTTCTCAACTGTTTAAGGTTGCTTAGGTGAAGGGCATTGTCTTGCTATTTGTCCAGTCCCTTAACAATTCTAACAAACAATGGTTAAACTAGATTAATGGGAGTATTTGGAACTTAGAGAATGGCGGCCACGTCCATGACTAGATCTGTCCCCTTTGACCAGTAAATTTCTCGCATTTGAGCTGTTGCAAACATATGTGCATCTAGAGTCAAAGTTTCCATTTTTAATTGATTTTCCTCACTTAATAACAATGTAAATAGGTCATCATAAGAAATTATACAGTAGTTTTTAGCTCCAATAGCTCTAGCGAATGGTCCATATTCAGACCCGAGTCTCTCCATAATATTGCCTATGAGCATCTCTTCAATAATAGGGCATTATAAAGTCATAAATGGATCAAAGATATCCTTTGCTAGTCAAATGTACACTTCAATTGAATTAGTACCTTTGCGCAAGTGCTTCAACGGCTTACGTAATTGCTGGACTAGTGTCCTTGAGCTTGAGGCAAACATGTCTCCAGTTTGTGCCACGCTTCCCTTGCAGATTTCATGCCTATAATATGAGGCAACAAATTCTTACAGATAGAACAAAATAGCCAGGACAAAACCAATTGGTCCTGACGAAACCAAGACAAGTAAGCAAGATTTGACATGTTGTCATCTAGAAGTTGTGGGTGTCGTAGAAGAAGGAGAGACGTGTTTTGCCATATTGTACCTATAAAGTATGGGTAATAGCTGTGCTTGCCACAATAAATAATTGGTAGGTGAGTTTGATGGGTAAATATCGAGAGATATTCGGAAGTGTTGCAAGTTGAGAAATCATAGCAAACGTGTTGGAGATCAAGGCTTGAAAGGTTGACATGATGAGAAGATGGGACTATTAGGCCATAGGCTTATTATGATAACATGGCGGAGTATTGAAGTAAATAGCTTGAGTTTCATTGATGTAAGAGATGTCACACCCTACTCTCCTATAAGATGTAACATGATCCCGTAGTACACCTAATGAATTACCGTACTTCGTCTACCGATAATTCATTAAATATACTACAAGGGATTTTCAAACAATTTTCATGAAATTTAAATCATCGATTAAAATCTGGTGTTATAAAATTTTTTTCAAAATTTCGACAAAGTGCCGATTATATTTTGAGAAAACAGTTCTTCAAAACCTGCAAAGAACACACTCCCAATATGTTTTCTCAAATACAACTTTAATAACTTCATTTGAACCCATAATTCAAATCTCAATAATCAAATCAATCTCTTCATAAAAGAAACATTTCATTGATTACAAGACTCAAAATTAATATTACAAAACTATTCAGATAAATGAAATCCCAAATTTACATTTATAATAATTTACATTTAATTACATATCAAAATATTTTACAAGAGTTTTTATACAACTGCTCAAATAATTTGCATATATATTATTACATGCATACATCAAAACTTATGTACATGAGTATACCTATGATATACCTGGAGCTGATCTGAATGTGCCTTCAAAGAAACTTACTCACTGCTCTATGCTCTTCTTACCTGTGACAGCATACAAAGCTATCGCTGACTGGTGAACTCAGTTGTAACACCCTCCCGGTAGCAACTCTGTACATTCTACTGTTCCGGTGACCAGTGTCGGTCCGGACAATTAGAACGTTCGGAAAAATATTTTAACTAAAGTGAGGGACCATAATTAACTCAAATATTAATAAGAAAAATTTAGTAAAAATTTTAGAAATAAAATACAACCAAGTCAAATGAGCCGGTGCCCAAATGATGGGTAACCCAGAGGGAAGTTGTGGTTCTCACAACTAGGAGTCCTAGACCAGGGTAAAAATTCATAAAATAATTTTTGGGACTCCAGAGAAGGGTCATTGAGGTTCCTATAGCATTAGAATGCCAAGAAAATATTTAGAAAAATTTTTCAATTGGTACAGATAATTTTGACCCGTTAAGCCAAACGGAGGGCATTTTGGTCATTTCGCCTTCAGAGATGATTTTTGGCCGACTTGTCCAGTTGAGTAAATAATTATTATGACATAAAATGTGAATAAATATTGCTAAAAATTAAATTGAAAATAAGTAGAGAAGTAAAGAATAGAAAATGAGATAAAAGGCTCATTTATGACATATTATGATGTCATTTAAAAGCTCCCTCCAATCACAATTAAACAACCATCTAATTAACTAATAAAAGAGACAAAAGAAGACCAAAAAAATTCTGCTCTTCTTCTTCTTCTTCCTCAAGCCGTGACCTCTCCTCCATAACCCTCCATGAAAATTTCCTTTAATTACTTCCATTTCCCATGAAATTCCACTACTAAACCCTAAGTCACCTTCACTAAAATTTATCCACACACTCTAAGGAAACTCTAGGCAGCCTAAAAAAGGAAAGAAAGTGAAGTCAAGCTTGGGAAAATTCTGCCCTACAAGAGGTTAGTGCCTATTTACACTTATACCTCTTTTATTCCATGTTAAAGACTTAATATAAGTAAGAATTTGTGAATCAAATGAATGAAATTTATGTGTATAGACCCCATGGAATTCGGCAGCCCTAAGGAAGGAACAAGATGGAGTGTTTTTGATGGACTTGGAGTGAACTAGAAATCATGTTTAAAGTATATAAACATAAGGATAATGAATTAGTTAGTTAACTAAGGTAATTTGTGTAAACCTTGAATATGAGCTAGGGTTTGGGAGTGAAACTTGGATTTTGCTTATGAAATTGTTAAAGAACATTCTAATGGTCAATTAGTGACCATTTAAGGTAAGTTGACCATAATTTGGAGTGAACTATTGCATGGCAAACTGAAATGGGTATGCTGCCTAGTGAGTGCAGCAGGGTGGCTGTGATTCCAGCCCACTTAGATAGCCATAACTTTGGCTATGTAGGTTCAATTGGTGTTTGGTCAATTGGACATGAAATTAGACATATAATGGCACAATTTTGCTGAAGAAACCATGCCCAAAAGACCAAAGCAAGTAGACCAAAAATTGGCCCCAATCCGGATACCCTGCAATCAAATTCTGCAGAATGACCAAATGAATAGTAACTGTTCATTTGGCCATAACTCATTGTAGAATGGGCCAATTGACCTGAAATTTTTACAGCAACAAGTTAAGATATAGACAAACAACTTTTATGAAGAAACCTACCCCAAATTTTGACCAGAACCTATCCAAAAAGGCAGTGGCAGTCACTATTCACTGCATTGTAAATATGGTCAATTCTGCAGTTTTGCAATCTGGCCAGCTGTGGTTTTTAGACCATATCTAGAGCTACAAAACTCCAAATGGAGTGATTTAAAAAAGGAAATTCAACTAGACAAAATAAGGAACAACTTTCATGTTTACCATTTCCTCAAATTCCCACTGTAACAATCACAAATGGAACAGAAATGTTGGGGTACAAAAACTAAAAATTCTGCTCCCTTAGTTCTAAGTTTAAAATGGTATTGGTGATTAATTCCAACAAGTTTTGAATGCAAAATGTGGTACATTGGGGGTGTTAAAACCAATGTACCTATTTTCTATCCAAAAGTCAACATTTTTGTTGACCAATGTAGTGAATAATGACACCAAAACTTGAAATTCAAAAATTGAAGAATTTAAAAGTATCAAATGCCCTAGTATACCTAACAAGATTGGTTTGAATAGTTTGGCATGCCAATAGGGTTCAGTTAGCAGTACTGCACATGGCATTATGCCATTCTGTGATTTTATGGCTTTTAGCCATTCTGACCTTGTGTTGATATTTGGCCTTGTGCCTATTGTAATTACAGCTTATTAGCTGTTCTGTTGCACACCGGGAGATGCATATGTGACCGATGGTGTGACGGTCCGAGGTACTAGGTACCCAGTGCCAGTTTACCCGTTTATCCAGTCCAGTCGTCCAGTATAGGTTACTTGGGCAACCAAAAAAATGAAAGTGGATAAATTTAATGAAATAATGAATATAACAAATACAAAACAAGTAAGACATCGATACATTCAATACATATTTATTTTCTGTTATTTCCTTCTATTTTATTATTTGCACCACTAAGCATTATTGCTTAGCGCGTTGCTTTTGCCACGCGTAGGTTCTGGAGATACTGATCGAGAGCCCGAGACCGTAGATCGTGAGACCATCCTGCATAGTGTCCGTGTCACCTCACCATCTTCAGTGCATTGGTAGGACACTAGGTTTCATCTTGATATTTTGTAACTAATTTTTATTTTCTCATATGTAATTGAACTTATAAAATGTATTTTGATGTTCATGTAAATGATGATAATTGTGTTTGTGAATGGAAAAGTGAATGTTTATCTGTGATTTATACATGATTATCACATGAGATGAATGATTGAGAAATGAAATTGAAAAATGTTGAGATTTTGATATTGGAGTTTGAGATGATTGAATATGATTATAGGAAGTGTTTTTCACAGGTTCCGAAGAACTGTTTTCTCCATTTTTAATTGTACTGCGAATTTTCTACAAAATTTTCGGAACCTCAAATAAATTAAAATTTCAACAAATGACTTAAATAGATTATATTTCACAAGTTATGTTCAAAATTATGATGAAAATTAATTAAGATAAAATAGAGTGTTACGGTACACCGTGTGACATAACTTACTCGGATATACTGTAGACGGGCAAGGGGTGTCACAATTAGTGGGCCTAGATTGAGTCCATACCATGCATTGCACTTGTAAGAGTCGAGGTGATACTAATGTAGATCTGTTTGTCTTTCTTATTTTGAATAGGATATGGACCCTACATCTCAGAGGCCAGTTGAGGAGGAAGTGGAGAGTCATGCTCCACCTGCAGCAGCTGAGACTGGGGGTATGGGAAAACTCGCTCGCAAGCTCAAGCAGAGCTCGCCGGCCTCCATGTGCCATGTTCCAAAGAAATGGCCGAATTCTTCAGACAAATGGCCGGGGTAATGCCAGCACCACCACCACCACCACCTCCACAACCAAAATCACATCTGGAAAAATTGAGAAAATTTGGAGCAGTGGACTTCTTTGGTAAGAGAGAAGATGATTCTGTTGCAGCCAAGAATTGGTTGAACAGAACAGGCAGAGTTTTAAAACAACTCCACTGCACCCCAGAGCAAAATTTAGAGGCTGCTGTATCTCGGATGCAAGATGATGCATATGAATGGTTGGAAACGGTATCCATGAAGTGCACGAGAAGTTATAACTTGGGACTTCTTCCTCTCAATTCAAGAAGAAATATATGGGTAGTGTATACCTGGAAAAGAGAAGAAGAGAGTTCATTAATCTGAGGCAGAGACAGCTGTCAGTGGCCGAGTATGAAAAGGAATTCGTTAGATTGAGCCGCTATGGAAGGGAGATAGTCCCTAATGAGGCCGAAAGGTGTAAGAGATTTGAAGAGGGACTAAATGACAACATAAAGATCATGATCACTGCCTTGGAAATTACAGACTTCACCAAGTTAGTGGAAGCTGCAATAAAGGTTGAGAAAGTAAGAATCAGTGAGCAGACTAAAAGGGAAAGACAGCAGAAAGACAGCAGAAGAGGGGCTCGGGTCAGTCTAGTTCATTTCCTGCACCTGGGAAGAGGTTCAAGGGTCCACCTGCACAGAGTTCAAGTCAACCACAAGGTCATGGTCACCTCGGGGCCCAGCCACGCTTACCCCTAGGAGAGGTCACCCACACCATCGGTGGGCAGCTCTCCGAGGATGGGGTTCGAAGGACCAGCCCAAGATCTTCTCGCATGTCCACACCGCTTGAAATGGCATAAGGGGGAGTGTTGGAGAGTGACCGGTGCTCGCTAAGGTGTGGGTCAGAGCATCGGTTGAAGAACTATCCACGCAGAACTACTACACTGCTCCAACACAAGCGGCATGCACTGCTCCGCACCACAAAGGGGTAGGAAATCGGCAAATCGACGCAGTGGGACCATCACAGAGACTCAGATCGAGCGGCAGAGAGGCTCGATAATGCACCACCTGCCAGAGCTTATGCCATTAGAGCTCAGGAGGAGCAAGATGCCCCGGACGTCATCAGGGGTACGTTCTCCCTCTACACTACATCTGTGCATGCATTAGTGGATCCAGGATCCACTCATTCATATATCTGCATCAACCTACCCGTAGAAAGGGGGATTTTAGTAGGGAGAGTGACCAAGACATTCTGGTCACTAATCCATTGGGCCACAGTGTGGTGGTGAACAAAGTATATAAGGGTTGCCCGTTAAGGATTCAGGGGTATGAATTTTTGGCAGACCTGATTGAGTTGCCCTTCCACTAGTTTGACGTGATTTTGGGAATGGATTGGTTGTCACGTCATCAGGCAATAGTTGATTGCAAATTGAAGAGAATTTCTCTGAAAACTTTTGAGGGTAATGAGATCACTATTGTGGGTGAAAGGACAGATTTCCTGTCCAATGTTATTTCAGTCACAGTTGCAAGAAGAATGATGAGAAAAGGCTGTGAAGCCTACCTAGCACATGTGGTGGATACTAGGCAAGCTAAGCCAAACCTGAGTGATATACCCACAGTAAGAGACTTCCCAGGTATTTCTCGAAGAGTTACCGTTTGCCACCGTAAAGGGAAGTTGAATTTGCTATTGAGACAACTGCACAAAGACCCATTTCCATTGCTCCTTATAGGATGGCACCCACTGAATTGAGGGAGTTGAAAACTCAGTTGCAAGAGTTGCTTGATAAGGGGTTTATACGCCCCAGTGTGTCACCATGGGGAGCTCCAGTGCTATTTGTGAAAAAGAAGGATGGGACTTTGAGGCTATGCATTGATTACCTGCAGTTGAATAAAGTGACTGTGAAGAACAAATATCCGTTGCCTAGAATTAATGATCTGTTTGATCAGTTAAAGGGAGCAGGAGTATTTTCTAAGATTGATCTCGCATCGAGGTATCATCGATTGAGGGTGAAGGATGTAGATGTGCCCAAGATCGCATTCGGGACTCGGTATGGGCATTATGAGTTTCACTTGATGCCCTTTGGCCTAACAAATGCACCAGCGGCATTTATGGACCTTATGAACCGTATCTTCCATCCACACTTAGATCGGTTCGTAGTGGTCTTTATTGATGATATTTTGGTGTATTCCAAGGCCAAGGAAGAACATGATGAGCATTTGAGGATTGTTCTGCAAACCTTGAGAGAAAAGAAGCTGTATGCTAAGTTGTCCAAGTGTGACTTCTGGTTGAATGAGATTGCATCCTTAGACACATAGTGTCAGCTGATGGGATTAGGGTGGATCCCAAGAAAATAGAAGCAGTGATGGAATGGAAGCCTCCCAGGAATACAACTGAGGTCAGAAGCTTCTTGGGGCTAGCTGGGTATTACAGGAGATTTGTGAAGGGATTTTCCTTAATAGCTGCTCCAATGACCAAGTTGTTACACAAGAATGTCAGATTTGACTGGAATGACAAGTGTTAGACCAGTTTTGAGAAGCTAAAGGCTATGTTGACGGAGGCACCAGTGTTAACATAGCCAGTGTCAGGAAAGGACTTTGTGGTCTACAGTGATGCCTCTCATAATGGGATAGGGTGTGTATTGATGCAAGAGGGGAAGGTGGTCGCTTATGCTTCCAGGCAGCTAAGGCCACATGAACAGAATTACCCTACCCATGATCTAGAGCTTGCAGCAATTATCTTCGCACTGAAGATATGGAGGCATTACTTATATGGTGAAAAGTGCTACATTTACACAGACCACAAAAGTCTGAAATATTTGCCAACTCAGAAGGAGCTCAACCTTAGACAGAGGCGATGGATTGAGTTCCTGAAGGACTATGATTGTGTAATTGACTACCATCCTGGAAAGGCAAATGTAGTTGCTAATGCTTTGAGTAGAAAATCCATCACAGCTTTGAGATCATTGAATACCCATCTATCTTTGGTTCGAGATGGAGCTATTTTGGCTGAGTTGCAAGTGAGGCCAAACCTACTACAGCAGATTTTAGATGGGCAAAAGGCAGATGAAAAGTTAATGGCTATTATGAGCAAAATCTCAGAGGGAAAAGCAACTGACTATGAGGTGAAAGCAGATGGGTGTCTGTACTACAAAGGAAGACTGTGTGTACCAGATAATGGGGAATTGAAGGCCGATTCTAAAAGAGGCACACATCGGTGTATATGCTATGCACCTGTGAAGTACAAAGATGTATTATGATCCAAGCTTGATATTGGTGGCCTGGTATGAAGAAGGACATAGCTGACTATGTGACTAAATGCTTGACATATCAGCAAGTCAAGGCAGAACATCAAGTTCCATCAGGATTGCTACAGCCTATACGCATACCTGAATGGAAATGGGATCGGGTCACCATGGATTTTGTAAGTGGTCTACCTCTCACCTAGAAGAAACATGATGCAGTATGGGTGATAGTAGATAGATTGACAAAGTCAGCACACTTTCTGCCAGTTAGGACTGACTACTCACTAGAGAAGTTAGCAGAATTGTATATCAGTGAGATAGTTAGACTGCATGGAATTCCACTTTCCATCATATCTGATTGAGACCCAAGGTTTACATCGAGATTTTGGAAGAAGTTGCATGAGTCCTTAGGTACACAACTCCACTTCAGCACAGCTTTCCATCCTCAAACGGATGGGCAATCCGAAAGAGTAATCCAGGTAAACAATTGAATCAATTGAATTAATACAACTATTGAACTAAAATGATAACAATAACATGAAATATATGTCAGGTCCTTGAGGATATGCTGAGGAGTTGTGTCATTGAGTTTGAGGGAAGTTGGGATAGATACTTCCCACTGGCAGAATTTGCATACAACAATAGCTACCAAGCTAGTATCCAAATGGCCCCATATGAAGCAATCGTATGGGAGAAAATGTAGAACTCAGGTGTCTGGAATGAATTGGCGAGACAAACTAGTAGAGCTGCACTGTAAAGCGGTCGAGGAGAAAGTGAAACTAATCAAAGCCAATCTGAAGGTTGCCTCAGATAGACAGAAATCTTATGCCGACCTGAAGAGAAAAGAAATAGAATATGAGGTTGGCGACAAAGTGTTCCTCAAGGTGTCACCGTGGAAGAAGGTATTGAGGTTTAGAAGAAAAGGTAAGTTAAGCCCTAGGTTCATTGGCCCATATGAAGTCATTGAACGTGTGGGTCCAGTGGCCTATAGGCTAGCTTTACCACAAGAGCTGGACAAGATCCACAATGTGTTCCATGTGTCCATGCTCAGAAGATATCGCTCAGATCCTTCACATGTCATCTCCCGGGAAGAAATTGAAATACAGCCGAATTTGACATATGAAGAAGAACCTCTACGGATCCTGGCTCGGGAAGTGAGAGATTTGAGAAATGAGCAGATTCCACTGGTGAAAGTGCTTTGGAGGCACCACAACACCGAGGAGGCAACTTGGGAAAGTGAAGAAACAGTGAGGCAACAGTTCCCTCAACTATTTGCATCAGGTAAATTTCGAGGACGAAATTTAAATTAGAGGGGAAGAGTTGTAACACCCTCCCGGTAGCAACTCTGTACATTCTACTGTTCCGGTGACCGGTGTCGGTCTGGATAGTTAGAACATTCGAAAAAATGTTTTAACTAAAGTGAGGGACCATAATTAACTCAAATATTAATACGAAAAATTTAGTAAAAATTTTAGAAATAAAATACAACCAAGTCAAATGAGCCGGTGCCTAAGTGATGGGTAACCCAGAGGGAAGTTGCGGTTCTTATAACTAAGAGCCCTAGACCCGGGTAAAAATTCATAAAATAATTTTTGGGACTCCAGAGAAGGGTCATTGAGGTTCCTATGGCATTAGAATGCCAAGAAAATATTTAGAAAAATTTTTCAATCGGTACAGACAATTTTGACCCGTTAAGCCAAACGGAGGGCATTTTGGTCATTTCGCCTTCAGAGATGATTTTTGGCCGACTTGTCCAGTTGAGTAAATAATTATTATGACATAAAATGTGAATAAATATTGCTAAAAATTAAATTGAAAATAAGTAAAGAAGTAAAGAATAGAAAATGAGATAAAAGGCTCATTTATGACATATTATGATGTCATTTAAAAGCTCCCTCCAATCACAATTAAACAACCATCTAATTAACTAATAAAAGAGACAAAAGAAGACCAAAAAAAATTCTGCTCTTCTTCTTCTTCTTCCTCAAGCCGTGACCTCTCCTCCATAACCCTCCATGAAAATTTCCTTTAATTACTTCCATTTCCCATTAAATTTCACTACTAAACCCTAAGTCACCTTCACTAAAATTTATCCACACACTCTAAGGAAACTCTAGGCAGCCTAAAAAAAAGGAAAGAAAGTGAAGTCAAGCTTGAGAAAATTCTGCCCTACAAGAGGTTAGTGCCTATTTACACTTATACCTCTTTTATTCCATGTTAAAGACTTAATATAAGTAAGAATTTGTGAATCAAATGAATGAAATTTATGTGTATAGACCCCATGGAATTCGGCAGCCCTAAGGAAGGAACAAGATGGAGTGTTTTTGATGGACTTGGAGTGAACTAGAAATCATGTTTAAAGTATATAAACATAAGGATAATGAATTAGTTAGTTAACTAAGGTAATTTGTGTAAACCTTGAATATGAGCTAGGGTTTGGGAGTGAAACTTAGATTTTGCTTATGAAATTGTTAAAGAATGTTCTAATGGTCAATTAGTGACCATTTAAGGTAAGTTGACCACAAACTGAAATGGGTATGCTGCCTAGTGAGTGTAGCAGGGTGGCTGTGATTCCAGCCCACTTAGACAGCCATAACTTTGGCTGTGTAGGTTCAATTGGTGTTTGGCCAATTGGACATGAAACTAGACATATTATGACACAATTTTGCTGAAGAAACCATGCCCAAAAGACCAAAGCAAGTAGACCAAAAATTGGCCCCAATCCGGATACCCTGCAATCAAATTCTGCAGAATGACCAAATGAACAGTAACTGTTCATTTGGCCATAACTCATTATAGAATGGGCAAATTGACCTGAAATTTTTACAACAACAAGTTAAGATATAGAAAAACAACTTTCATGAAGAAACCTATCCCAAATTTTGACCAGAACCTATCCAACAAGGCAGTGGCAGTCACTGTTCACTGCACTGCAGATATGGTCAATTCTGCAATTTTGCAATCCGGCCAGCTGTGGTTTTTGGACCAAATGGAATAGAAAAGTTGGGGTACAAAAACTGAAAATTCTGCTCCCTTAGTTCTAAGTTTAAAATGGTATTGGTGATTAATTCCAACAAGTTTTGAATGCAAAATGTGGTACATTGGGGGTGTTAAAACCAATGTACCTATTTTCTATCCAAAAGTCAACATTTTTGTTGACCAATGAAGTGAATAGTGACACCAAAACTTGAAATTCAAAAATTGAAGAATTTAAAAGTATTAAATGCCCTAGTATACCTAACAAGATTGGTTTGGATATTTTGGCATGCCAATAGGGTTCAGTTAGCAGTACTGCACATGGCATTATGCCATTCTGTGATTTTATGGCTTTTAGCCATTCTGACCTTGTGTTGATATTTGGCCTTGTGCCTATTGTAATTACAGCTTATTAGCTGTTCTGTTGCACACCGGGAGATGTATATGTGACTGATGGTGTGACGGTCCGAGGTATTAGGTACCCAAAGGCGCTTTACCCGCTTATCCGATCGTCCCAAAGATAGGTTACTTGGGCAACCAAAAAAATGAAAGTGGATAAATTTAATGAAATAATGAATATAACAAATACAAAACAAGTAAGACATCGATACATTCAATACATATTTATTTTCTGTTATTTCCTTCTATTTTATTATTTGCACCACTAAGCATTATTGCTTAGCGTGTTGCTTTTGCCACACCTAGGTTCTGGAGATACTGATCGAGAGCCCAGTAGACTGCAGACTGGGTGAGACCATCCTGCAGCTCTGCATAGTGTCCGTGTCACCTCACCATCTTCAGTGCATTGGTAGGACACTAGGTTTCATCTTGATATTTTGTAACTAATTTTTATTTTCTCATATGTAATTGAACTTATGAAATGTATTTTGATGTTCATGTAAATGATGAGAATTGTGTTTGTGAATGGAAAAGTGAATGTTTATCTGTGATTTATACATGATTATCACATGAGATGAATGATTGAGAAATGAAATTGAAAAATGTTGAGATTTTGATAGTGGAGTTTGAGATGATTGAATATGATTATAGGAAGTGTTTTTCACAGGTTCCGAAGAACTGTTTTCTCCATTTTTAGCCGGTACTCTGCCGAATTTTCTACAAAATTTTCGGAACCTCAAATAAATTAAAATTTCAACAAATGACTTAAATAGATTATATTTCACAAGTTATGTTCAAAATTATGATGAAAATTAATTAAGATAAAATAGAGTGTTACGGTACACCGTGTGACATAACTTACTCGGATATACTGTAGACGGGTAAGGGGTGTCACATCAGTGGTGCACAACTATAATTTAAAACATAGTACAATATCCATTGACAAAATTTACAGCAAATAATTTGGAAATCTAAATACTCATCAAATTCCAAAACTCAAAATATTCATTGCCAATAATGTAAATCGTTTGTATGAAATGACTTTGATCACGAAATTCAATTTATCAAATCATGACTAACCATTTAAGGTAGTTCCAACAAAATCAATTATACACAAATCATAACTGAAATCACAATTCTTTACTATTCAAAAACATTATGTGTCTCAAAAACCATGTTATATCTCAAAAATCATTCTATATCTCAAAAATCATGCTGTATCTCAAAAATCATTCTTTATCTCACTAACTATGCAAGACTAATCCGAAAGGGCCATATTCAAAGTGATTCTAACTCCCTATGGTCGGGGAGGTCGAATTAGATTCTAACTCCTATGGTCGGGGAGGTCGAATCATCGTGCACAGTATACATCACAACAATGAATCTTTCGCAAGGGCCATAACGATAAAAAAACTTAGATCTAACCTCAAATCAGAGGAAAATCTCAGCCTGTGCACGTACCATGGTAATCAAAACACAACTAACTCCATTGTCTTCTCAACAAATGAGAGAGACGGGTAATAACCTAGTCAAGCATCTATAGTGAGATATAAAATAATATCACAATCCTTTTAGTGAGCATAAATCACAATATAATTCGATTCAAATTCAATTCCAATATCCAATAATTTTTATGCTCATCACAATTCAAATCATAAATTTGCATTTTTCCATGAAAATTACCATCACAATTCAAAACATGTTCTATCACAATTTTTCAAAACATAATTTATTCAATCCATAACAATGCTTAATACTTGTGGAAATACCATTTCACAAAGCTAAATTCATACATACTATAACAATTTCAATAATCATTGAATTAAATCCAATGCTTTTTAAACATAATACATAAGAAAAATATGTCATTTATTCATATGAAATATTCAAAACAAAATCAGTTAAAAACTAGTTGTGCACAAACCTCTGATAACTGTCTCTTGGCTCTGACTCAGTGTTTCCTTCCCCTTCCCTGAGTCTTTGCTAACTGAGAAACACAATTTTGAAGTGTTTCAGTACTCATTTAAACTGTCTCTAAGAATAATGTTCAATAATTAATTTATCGAATTCTATTTTCCTTAGTCAACCTAAGATGTCAACCCTCGGTGCAGTCTAGGTGAATTAGGTTTTAATGTTACCAATATGTCACATTTGTAGCCTTTTAGTATTGGTACATGTTACCAAATTCATTTCCATGTATATTGCATTTTATTGCAATTTGTCGGATCCCGGTATACTAATTTGACCTAGCCGGATGACCTAGTTCCCTCGGCTTTCGGGTTTCGGTCAAAACTACAAACTTGTAGATCTATGTCTTATTGCACGCAGGGCAAAATTTCAGGTCATTCTGAGTTTACTAGACCAAGTTATGGTCATTTTACTATTGCTGGTCAAAATGTACCAAAATTGGTCACTTTAGGTTATTTTAGGTCAATTTTGGTTCGGCCAGTTTTTGGACCCGAACTTGTACAAGCTTTTTGACTTGCTTATGATCATTTCTGGGCTTTAGTGTCTTCAGAAGACTTGTAGATATAAGTCTTAACTATTCATGGTCAAAATTTCAGGTCAATTGGACCTGTTTTGAGTGAGTTATGGCCAAAATACTAACTGCTGCCCAAATAGTCAATTTTCAGGCCTTAAATGCACTAATCCGGATTTGGTCACTTTTCAAGTTATCTTACAAGCAGAATTTTGGTAAGCTTCCTTCATGAAAGTTGGCACATTTTGTGCCTAGTTTCACCTCCAATTGGTGTCATACCAATTGGAGCCACACACTTAAGCTTCTAGGCCCATAACATAAACTGCCCTATTGCATTTGTTCATTACTCATCAAAGGATACTTTCAACACTTACCAAACTATACATTCATGCCAATTCTAGTTTGTACCCTAACCTAAATACATTTCACAACATATTGTTGGTCATTTTGGCAGCTTATAATCACACTCAGCATGCACCATTTAGTACAGAATTTTTCAAGCTCAAATTACAATAATTTAATCACCTAACCTAGCTCATTTACATGTCCAACCTCACACCATCATACATATACCCAAGCTGCCATAACAACTATCACAATTCAACATTAATATTCCATAAACCAAACATGAAATAACATCTTTATGGTTCACCAAATCAAGCTGCCGATTCATATATCACACTCCATTAATTTCCAAGCTTCCAAATTCAAGTACACATTTACATATACTTAATATACATAACCCAAATAAATTCCTATACACATAAATACTTAATCAACCCTTTAATCTACCATTTACAAGTAAGAATAAACTGCCCTCAAGGAGTTTCCATGGCTGCCAAAAACACACCTCTCCCTTTAAACATCAAACCTCAAAAATCTCTCCATAATTCAAGTACCCATAACATTCTTACTAACTTTAATGAAGCCATAACCCAAAAACACAAACTTACCACTTTGGAAACTCTTCAAAATCTCTCCAAAACTTGGTCTTCTTGTTGCCTATCTACTGCCCAAGGTGTATGGACAATCTTTAATGAAGGAAAGTGCCAAGAAAGGAGCTTGAATCTCACATGTATGGAGCTTCAAACCATGCGTCAATGGAGTTTTTTGGGAGCAAATTTCTGCTGGTTCTAAGGTTGAAGATAAAGACGTGTATTCTGCCCAAGATGATGAGTTAGTGGTCCACTTTGATGGGTGAGTGGAGCACTAAGCTTAAATTAAATATTACTTTAATATAAGATTTTATTTTCCCACATTAAGCTTCTCATTTTTACTATTTACATTAGGTACCACTAATTTAATTTTTCATGACATTTTCTAAGTGTAATATCATTTATTTTTAATGGATATTTAGGTCAAAAGACAACTCGGAATGTCAAATAACCACAATGCCCCTGTTCGGATTACATTCCCGATTTTTCAGTAACACCGGGTTTTGTCCGTTTTTCGATTTCTCACTTTTCTTTGTACTAATTAATTAATTTTTCTTTGATATTTCTAATGGTATTTATACTTCAATAGGTGTCTATTTAAGTCCTAAAAAATTTTTTCAGGGTTTCCCGTGGTCTAGGGCTAGTCAACGGTCCACGCCGTGACTTCCCGGTGCGGTCACCCATCGCTAGGGTTCTCGGCTCGCTTAACTTGGTTACATTTCTTTGCTATTATTTTTCCTTTGTTTTTCTTGTATTTTCTTTTCTTGTATTTCATTGTTTTATGTCTCCTCACTCATATCAAGTGTAGTTCTAGGCATCCTAGCTGTCCAGGATAACATCAGTCACTGGAGCGAGAATGCACTACCGAACATAGAGGTGTTACAATTCTCCCCCCCCCCTAAAATAAATTTCATCTAGAAATTTTACCGGGCATCAGTCTCTGAACAATGTTGGGTTCTGTCTCCTCATATTCTCTTCATGTTCCCAAGTAGCTTCTGGCCCGAATGATGGTTCCACAAAGACTTTAACTCGTGTATCTGTTGTTCCTTAGCTGCGTCACCTCATAAGCTAGAATTTCTATGGGTTCTTCCTCATATGAGAGGTTTGGATTTACCTCAATCTCTTCAACTGATAGCACATGAGATGGGTCAGATCTGTACCTCCTTAACATGGACACATGGAAGACACTGTGTATCCTTGCTAGCTCCGGAGGTAATGCCAACCGATATGCCAAAGGACCCACTCTTTCCAGAACCTCATATGGTCCAATGAAACGAGGACTCAGTTTCCCCTTTCTGCCAAATCTCATAATCCTCTTCCAAGGAGAAACTTTGAGGAATACCTTATCACCCACTGCATATTCAATATCTCTTCTCTTTAGATCAACATAAGACTTCTGATGGTCTGATGCAGCCTTGAGTCTATCTCTAATCAATCTGATCTTTTCCTCTGTCTGTTGAACAATTTCTGGCCCAATCATCTTCCTTTCACCTACTTCATCCCAACATAAGGGAGTTCTGCACTTTCTGCCATATAATGCTTCATATGGAGGCATCCCAATGCTTGATTGGTAGCTGTTGTTGTAAGTAAACTCAATCAAAGGTAAGTGTGTATCCCAACTACCTTCAAACTCAATCACACAAGCCCGTAGCATATTCTCCAATATCTGAATTATCCTCTCAGACTGGCCATCTATCTGTGGGTGGAATGCTGTGCTGAAGTTCAATCTATTTCCTAGGGCTCTCTGAAGACTACTCTAGAATCTAGAAGTGAACCTAGGATCTCTGCCTGATACAATCAATACTGGCACTCCATGCAGTTTTATAATCTCATTTGTGTATAATTTGGCCAATCTTCCCAGGCTATAGTCCATCTGGACTGGCAAAAAGTGAGCATACTTGGTTAATCTATCAACTATAACCCATACTGCATCATGACTATTCTGTGTCCTCGGAAGTCTCATCACAAAATCCATAGTTATCTGTTCCCTTCCAATGTTTCATAGGGTGCCACTTGTATGCTAGCTTGACACTTATTAATGTATACAAATTCTGTTAGTGGGATGTATCTGTCCCATCTCCCCTCGGATTCAATGACACAAGTTCTCAGTATATTCTTAAGGGCTTATCACATATTACAGGTTATTATTATCATTTCATTTCATTATTTATGAAAACTCAATGAGTTTCAAAATTTACCTGAATCACTTGTTTCGACTGTCCATCCATCTGAGGATGATAATTCGTACTGATATCTCTAAGCTTATAGCAATTACTGTGGTACAGGTAATTCACATTAATGTAACCAAGTCACTGACTCTAGCTACCTTACAAGTGTAGTCGTTTGATAGGCTAGTTCTAAAGTTTTAAATTTCTTACTAGAATTTTCACATTTATTTCCCGTAATAGTACTCTATTCGGGCGCAACTGTATCAATTTATAGATTACTTACAAATATTCTTAATTTATTGTACCACGAGGAAGCACGTAGCTCTACATAATAATCCTGTGTCGGTACTGTAATCCGCAGCTTACAATACAAACATCGAGAATATTATATAGTCACTACGTTATAACCTCATGAGCTAGGTTTTCTAACATCTTATCTTTCTCGAATCCACTAATATCCTAAATCGATTCTGATTACAATTTCCTTTGACAATTACTAACAGTAACATCTTTGCCCTCATCTAGAGTAATTCTATTACTGTAACTTACTTTTAGGTCCTCTTGCCTTACATTAAGTAGGCTCACCAATTAGCTTTATAATTTATGGTGTGTTAGAAAATACTTTTAGCTAACATTTCTTCCAAAATTAATGTCAATCATACTTGTTATTATAGTTTTCATCCTAAAGGACTAGTCACTAATGCATCAAAATTCATTCCCATGTAAAGGAATAGCAACAGAACATAAAGTTCTAACACTAACATACAACTAAGTAGTGCTGGGATCAAATCATAACTAATTGTTTCTTTCAAAATTTAAGAACTTACTAGCAGCTACATCTGAAGTTTCTGCTCTTTCTCCTTGGCGCATAGTGGACGCTCTGACTAGTGTGCTACTATATTTGGGTTGATTCACTACGTTATGGTTGTGAGGAGTACTAACTCTATTTCTATCTCGACTCTGACTGACAGTCTGTGAACTCCGGAGAGCAGATCGAGGTGGTCTAGTACAATCTCTAACAAAGTGTCCAAGCTTTCCACAATTGTAGTAGGCTCCAGAGGCCCTTCGACAAATACCTCCATGTAGCTTACCACAAACATGGCAGAAACGGGCAGAATAGGAACTTTTGGTTGTTCGATGACTAGATCTTGGTGTTCTCTGCCCTAATGATCCGCCTCTGTCATATCTCTAAGCTCGGGGTTCCTTAAATTCTTTTCTCTTCCCCAAATTACTACTCGAGTTCTGATCTGTAGATTTCTCCCTCTTCTCTATTTCACACTGCCCTTGTGGGGGTTGGGTCTGTACTTGGGCTTGGGCTGACAAATTATCAGCCATTTGTTGGAAGAAAGTGGCCATTTGCTGGGCCATTTGTGCAGTAATTTGTACTGGTAAAACTGGTACAGTCGGGCCTTCGACACTTTGTGGAGTTGGGGCCTCAACTTGTACTTCTGCCATCACGGACTGTTCTATTGTCTCATTCTTCTCTTCCATATCTTTTCACAAAATTTTCTATTCCTGTACAACCAACATAAGGAGATTCCCCTCCATTAGTTCATATTTATGATGTAAATGTACTATATGTATCAAACATTTGAGCATTTGTAATTAACGACAAAAAGATTTCAAATTCACAGTTCGAAATTTACTTTAAAACCATTGCTCTGATACCACAAAATATGTCATACCCTACTCCTGTAAGATGTAACATGATCCGTAGTACACCTAATGAATTACCGCATTTACCACCGATAATCCATTAAATATACTACAAGGGATTTTCAAACAATTTTCATGAAATTTAAATCATCGATTAAAATCGTGTTATAAAATTTTTTCAAAATTTGGCAGAAGTGTTGGTTGTATTTTGAGAAAACAGTTCTTCAAAACTCGTAAAGAACACACTCCCAATATGTTTTCTCAAATACAACTTCAATAACTTCATTTGAACCCATAATTCAAATCTCAATAATTAAATCAATCTCCTCATAAAAGAAACATTTCATTGATTACAAGACTCAAAATTAATATTACAAAACTATTCAGATAAATGAAATCCCAAATTTACATTTACAATAATTTACATTTAATTACATATCAAAATATTTTATAAGAGTTTTTATACAACTGCTCAAATAATTTACATACATATTATTACATGCATACATCAAAACTTATGTACATGGGTATACCTATGATATACCTGGAGCTGATCTGAATGTGTCTTCAAAGAAGTTTACTCATCGCTTCTATGCTCTTCTTACTGTGATAAAGATACAAAGCTATTCCGAGTGGTGAACCTGGTGCACAACTATAATTTAAAACATAGTACAATATACAATGACAAAATTTACAGCAAATAATTTGGAAATCTAAATACTCATCAAATTCCAAAACTCAAAATATTCATTGCCAATAATGTAAATCGTTTGTATGAAATGACTTTGATCACAAAATTCAATTTATCAAATCATGACTAACCATTTAAGGTAGTTTCAACAAAATCAATTATACACAAATCATAACTGAAATCACAATTCTTTACTATTCAAAAACATTATGTGTCTCAAAAACCATGTTATATCTCAAAAATCATGTCAGATCTCAAAATCATGTCAGATCTCAAAAATCATGTTGTATCTCAAAAATCATTTTTTATCTCACTAACTATGCAAGACTAATCCGAAAGGGCCATATTCGAAGTGATTCTAACTCCCTATGGTCGAGGAGGTCGAATCAGATTCTAACTCCCTATGGTCGGGGAGGTCGAATCATCGTGCACAGTACATGTAACACCCTAGGCAAATCCCACATCGACAAAACACGGGAGAGATGCTAGGTTTATAAGATGGAGGTTCCTAACCCCTATTGACTCATTTTAAAACTGTGAGGGCTTCAGCCCAGAGCGGACAATATCACTAGTGGGCCGGGCCATTACATTTGTGGTATCAGAGCCGCTCCGCGTGCAACCTTGAACGATGGTGGGGCAAACCTCAGCGAGGACGCTGAGTCCCATAAGGGGGGTGGATTGTAACACCCTAGGCAAATCCCACATCGACAAAACACGGGAGAGATGCTGGGTTTATAAGTTGGTGGTTCCTAACTCCTAGTGACGCGTTTTAAAACCGTGAGGGCTTTGGCCCAGAGCGGACAATATCACTAGTGGGCCGGGCCATTACATTTATGGTATCAGAGCCGCTCCGCGTGCAACCTTGAACTATGGTGGGGCAAACCTCAGCGAGGACGCTGAGTCCCATAAGGGGGGTGGATTGTAACACCCTAGGCAAATCCCACATCGACAAAACACGGGAGAGATGCTAGGTTTATAAGATGGAGGTTCCTAACCCCTATTGACGCGTTTTAAAACCGTGAGGGCTTCAGCCCAGAGCGAACAATATCACTAGTGGGTCGGGCCTTCTCCAGTTAGTATTGTCCGCTTTGGCCCATGGGCCTCATGGATTTGTCCCTTGGGAGGTTTCATTCCCAAAAGCGCGCTGACCAGGTGAGGAAGGCTCCCACATATATGGCCCAAATCTTTTCTTCCTGTTTTCGATGTGGGACACGGTTTCCACCTGGTTGAACAAGCACGCCCCAACCCCATCCCACCACACACCGTACTAGAGGAGTCCACTGATACCAAATTGATCCTTCAGTATTGTCCGCTTTGGCCCATGGGCCTGATTTGTCCCTTGGGAGGTTTCATTCCCAAAAGCGCCGACCCGGTGAGGAAGGCTCCCACATATATGGCCCAAATCTTTTCTTCCCATTTCGATGTGGGACACGGTTTCCACTTGAACAAGCACGCCCCAACCCCATCCCCACACATCACAATAATGAATCTTTCGCAAGGGCCATAACGATAAAAACTTAGATCTAACCTCAAATCAGAGGAAAATCTAAGTACCATGGTAATCAAAACACAACTAACTCCATTGTCTTCTCAACAAATGAGAGAGACAGGTAATAACCTAGTCAAGCATCTATAGTGAGATATAAAACAATATCACAATCCTTTTAGTGAGCATAAATCACAATATAATTCAATTCAAATTCAATTCCAATATCCAATAATTTTTATGCTCATCACAATTCAAATTATAAATTTGCATTTTTCCATGAAAATTACCATCACAATTCAAAACATGTTCTATCACAATTTTCCAAAACATAATTTATTCAATCCATAACAATGCTTAATACTTGTGGAAATACCATTTCACAAAGCTAAATTCATATATACTATAACAATTTCAATAATCATTGAATTAAATCCAATGCTTTTTAAACATAATACATAAGAAAAATATGTCATTTATTCATATGAAATATTTAAAACAAAATCAGTTAAAAACTAGTTGTGCATAAACCTTTGATAACTGTCTCTTGGCTTTCCTTCCCTTCCTCGAGTCTTTGCTAATCGAGAAACACAAATTTAAAGTGTTTCAGTACTCATTTAAACTGTCTCTAAGAATAAGGTTCAATAATTAATTTATCGAATTATATTATTTCCTTAGTCAACCTAAAATGTCAACCCTCAATGCAGTCTAGATGAATTAGGTTTTAATGTTACCAATATGTCACATTTGTAGCCTTTTAGTATTGGTACATGTTACCAAATTCATTTCCATGTATATTGCATTTTATTGCAATTTGTCGGATCCCGATATACTAATTTGACCTAGCCGGATGACCTAGTTCGTCAAAACTACAAACTTGTAGATCTATGTCTTATTGCACGCAGGGCAAAATTTCAGGTCATTCTGAGTTTACTAGACCAAGTTATGGTCATTTTACTATTGCTGGTCAGAATGTATCAAAATTGGTCACTTTAGGTTATTTTAGGTCAATTTTGGTTCGGCCAGTTTTTGGACCCGAACTTGTGCAAGCTTTTTGACTTGCTTATGGTCATTTCTGGGCTTTGGTGTCTTCAGAAAACTTATAGATATAGGTCTTAACTATTCATGGTCAAAATTTCAGGTCAATTGGATTGTTTTGAGTGAGTAATGGCCAAAATACTAACTGCTGCCCAAATGGTCAATTTTCAGGCCTTAAATGCACTAATCCGGATTTTGTCACTTTTCAAGTTACCTTACAAGCAGAATTTTGGTAAGCTTCCTTCATGAAAGTTGGCACATTTTGTGCCTAGTTTCACCTCCAATTGGTCTCATACCAATTGGAGCCACACACTTAAGGTTCTAGGCCCATAACATAAACCGCCCTATTGCATTTGTTCATTACTCATCAAAGGATACTTTCAACACTTACCAAACTATACATTCATGCCAATTCTGGTTTGTACCCTAACCTAAATACATTTCACAATATATTGTTGGTCATTTTGGCAGCTTGTAATCACACTCAGCATGCACCATTTAGTATAAAATTTTTCTAGCTTAAATTACAACAATTTAATCACCTAACCTAGCTCATTTATATGTCCAACCTCACACCATCATACATATACCCAAGCTGCCATAACAACTATCACAATTCAACATTAATATTCCATAAACTAAACATGAAATAACATCTTTATGGTTCACCAAATCAAGCTGCCAATTCATATATCACACTTTATTAATTTTCAAGCTTCCAAATTCAAGTACACATTTACATATACTTAATATACATCACCCAAATAAATTCCTACACACATAAACACTTAATCAACCCTTTAATCTACCATTTACAAGCAAGAATAAACTGCCCTCAAGGAGTTTCCATGGCTGCCAAAAATACACCTCTCTCTTTAAACATCAAACCTCAAAAATATCTCCGTAATTCAAATACCCATAACATTCTTACTAACTTTAATGAAGCCATAACCCAAAAACACAAACTTACCACTTTGGAAACTCTTCAAAATCTCTCCAAAACTTGGTCTTCTTGTTGCCTATCTACTGCCTAAGGTGTATGGACAATCCTTAATGAAGGAAAGTGCCAAGAAAGGAGCTTGAATCTCACATGCATGGAGCTTCAAACCATGGTCAATGGAGTTTTTTGGGAGCAAATTTCTGCTGGTTCTAAGGTTGAAGATGAAGATGTGTATTCTACCCAAGATGATGAGTTAGTGGTCCACTTTGATGGGTGAGTGGAGCACTAAGCTTAAATTAAATATTAGTTTAATATAAGATTTTATTTTCCCACATTAAGCTTCTTATTTTTGCTATTTACATTAGGTACCACTAATTTAATTTTTCATGGCATTTTCCAAGTGTAATATCATTTATTTTTAATGGACATTTAGGTCAAAAGACAACTTGGAATGTCAAATGACCACAATGCCCCTGTTCGGATTGCATTCCCGATTTTTCGATAACACCGGGTTTTGTCCATTTTTCGATTTCCCACTTTTCTTTGTACTAATTAATTAATTTTTCTTTGATATTTCTAATGGTATTTATACTTCAATAGGTGTCTATTTAAGTCCTAAAAATTTTTTCCAGGGTTCCCCGTGGTCCAGGGCTAGTCAACAGTCCACGCCGTGACTTCCCGGTGCGGTCACCCATCGCTAGGGTTCTCGGCTCGCTTAACTTGGTTACATTTCTCGGCTCGCCAGTCCGGACAACACTGGTCACTGGAACAGTAGAACGCACTACCGAACTTAGGGGTGTTACAAGAGACCACTATTGTAGACCCTTATTTTGTGATTTATTATGAATATATACATTGAGGTTATAGGAAATCTGAAGATGAAAAATTATATGACTGTAAGATATAATTGAAGGCATAAAACTAAATTATTAATTAATTCTGTGACATGATCTTGAAAAAAAAAATAATATATTTTTTAAAAAAATTAATTTAATTAAATTTAAATAAAATTTTGTTTTGATTAAATTTAATATGGGTAGTTCTTAAATGGGCCTAATTAAGTTTAATTGAGCCCCGTGGACCTAAGAAAGTCTAATTAGGAATTTTAAATAGAACTCATTTAATTTATTTTCTGAAAATTAAAAAAAGAAAATATCTTTTTCTCTTTCCCTCTCCCATACAAACTCTCTCTCTCTCTCTTGGTCCCACTCTCTTCTTCACTCCCTATTGGTGCCGTCCCCTTTCCCTTCTTCCTATTGGTTGAAACACACCTCACTCATATCCCAGTCTCACCGAAATTCTTCAATCCCAGTTGTTTAAGTTATCTGAACCTTATCACCCTAGGACTCCAAACCCTACCACACCTCTTTCCCTCTTCCATATAAACTCTCTCTCCCACTCAGCCCCACTCTCTTTGTAACTCCTTATTGGTGTTGCCTCCTCTCCCTCTCTTCCTATTGGTTGAAACACCTCACCCATATCCCAGTCTCACCCAAATTCTCCAATTCCAATTGTTTAAGTTATCTAAACCTTATCACCCTATGACTTCAAACCCTACTACACCTCTCTCCCAAAACCCTATAAATATCCTACTGGGGTAGAGAGAAGGGAAGAAAGAGAAAAGAAAAGAAAAAAAGAAAGATTCAAAAATATTCAAGGCTATTTAGAGATATTTTAGAGCTATAGAAAATTTAGAGATATTCAAAAACTCTTTTAGTTCTTTCTTATTTCTTCTCTTTTCTTCAAGATGATTTTCTTGCAATATTTCGTGAAGATTGGTTTTTGTTATTTTCTTTTCAAGATCTATACCACATAATATTTAATTCTATATTATTTATCTTTTAATTTACCTTAAATGTTCATGTGAATCACGTAATCATGTTTAATTTGAGGGGATACACAACTCTATAAATATTCAGTTTTTTACCTTTTAGGTTTTTTAATACTTTCCATTATCTTATGAATTTGTAAAAATTTTACAAAATTATAATCATATTTTACATGAAATTTAATTAATTTTAGGCTCAAGAATCACTGAAAAAGATTTTGTATTTTATAAGTTATGGCTGTTTGAAGTTAGGGTTCCAGCAAAACCCAATTTGGAGCATATCAGAATTATGAAGCCCATATCTCCCTTGTTTATTAATATTTTTGTGTGAATCTGGTGTCTAAAATTAATTTCAGAATCTTATGAATCTTTTCCAATTGATTTCACATTCATATCTATTGAGGTTGACGAGTTATGAGTTTTACAAAAAAGTAATACGATTTTGTTACTTAGAAAAGTTACAATTTGTGTAGACTATTCGGATAGGATTTTGTTTGGTCTATAAATTTTATAATCTTGTATAATGTGTTTGCTATCTTCTATAATTTTTTCATGATTTTTAGGCTTGTCTAGCTATTTTTAAAAATCAGATTTCTTATTGCTGTTAATCTGCTAGAATCTGGAAATTGATTATTTATGCATGTCTTGTGTGTTCTTAGGTTCTAATTGATATTTGATCTATTTTTCTGTATTCTTTTAATTCAAGAAGTGTTATGAAGTGTTTGGAATATGTTAGAAGACCTGGACCCTTAGGTAGTTATAACTAATTAGGAATCTTAACCCTTTAAGAGACTAGAGTTAAAATCCAATATGAATTATTATAAGCATTTTCTTATTTTCTTTACTTCCTTTATTTTCTTTAAGTTTTCTTTATTTGTTTATTATTCCAAACAAAATTGGTAAGTAGTCCTAAGATAAGTACCAAAGAGGATATTTACATGAAGCTAAACGGGAGTAAGCCAGGGATATCATTGCCATACTACAAGAGAATATCATTTTTTAAGGGTAACTTGTCCCAATGGCAACTGCAATTACTAACGAGTAAATAATCCTAAATTCCTAAAATAATTGTTGGCATAAAAATATAGTAATAATAGGATTTTTATTTGATAAATTAAAATTAACTTTATTTTTAATTTAACTGACTTTTGTATGAAATTAATTTAAGTAAATACTTGGTAAATTAAAATTAACCTTGTTTATAAATTAAACTAACATTGGCATGTAAAATGAATATAATTTAATACTTGGTAATTACAAAATAAATTTACATGTTAGAAATCTTTATTAGGTTGTGATTGTTTGGGCCTTATGTGATATTAGAAGTCTTTTTAGTCCTTACTTCAAATCTTATGAAAAATTGCAATTTTGTTCAACTAGGTGTTCCTAAGTATAGTGATGCTATGCAATGATATACTTTCAAGTAAAAATAAGTTTGAATCACAATGCAATACAATAACTTAATACAAGTTGATTTTCATCAAATCACAGCCTATATTTCAAATGTGCCTAAATTGGTTATTAACAACTAATCAAAATAAGGCAGCTCACAATATGTTATCAAATGTGCACAAATCAAACTTTAATTCTAGCCAAGGCAATCAACACTTCAATCGTTTGATTCAATGAACTCAACAAATATGCAAATATCAATTTTCTCAAAAATAATCTCAATATGTTCAATAAGCACAATATAACAAAATATATATTGCAAAAAGTAAAGAAGATTGAACATAAGAGATTTTTTAGTGGTTTGGCCAATAAGCTAATGTCCACTCTCTCAAAATTCCCTTTGAGTCTTCACTCCACTATATTGCTCTTTTCAATGGCAAGAGTCAAAGCCTTATACATCCACAAGACTTCCCAAGGCGCGCGCAGACCCTTTATAAGTGTTATCCCAAACACTCTCTAGCTTCAAGCTTTAATAGGTGCTTCACCAACCTCACAAATAGCATTTAAGATGTTTTTCACTGTATCTCACTCAATACAAACAAATTCTATAAAGAAGAGATAAGTAGATTTGTCAATATAGCTCATAAACTCATTAAAGCACTTGAATGAAAGCAATAAATGATTTTAAAGAGAGGAGAGCAATTCGAAGCCTTCATTTAATGTAAAATGGTGTAAAATTGATGCACCTTGGTGAGAAAAGAAATATCTCAATCAAATTGAACAAAAGGAAATTCGAATTATGAGAAAGAAATAAGAAAAGTAACATTAAACAAATAGAAAACAAGTAAAAATCAAGCAAGAACACTCAAAACACAAGAATGAAATTATGCCACATTGTAATTCTTTGGTACTTTCTTATTTAACTTGTAACAAAGTAAAAAGGAAAGATGAGAGAAAATCTTTTCATAGTTCATAAACTGAGCTAAGAACTAAATAAGAAAGATAAAAGAATAAGAGAAGAGAGAAATTCTTTGCTAAGTTTTGAATGCCACAAAGAATCTAATCTTCAAATGTAGATGCCACACAAGGAATCTTGTGATAAATCAAGTAATTTGCCAAAATCAAATAGATCGATAATGATATAAAAGACTAATAAACCAACTTGATCAGAGCCTACCCATTCGAGCTCAGAACTAGACAGAGCTTGCCCGTCCGAGCTTAAAACCAAACAGAGCTCTCCTATTTGATCTCAAAACCAGACACCTAAAGGAACTAAGCTTTGAGGAGATCTTTAAGAGTGTTCTGACCTGTTTTGCAACATCGAACAAATCGAAGAGATCAACACTCTTATTGAGTTCAGACCAAACGAAGATCACGCTACTGATCACGCCTAATTCCTAACCTAATTTGAGGATGATTACTATTATAACTTAAATAGGGAATTAGCAAAGATTTAGGCAAGATTTCATCCTAATCACTAAATAAACAACGTAACACTTCCGAAACAGGTATGCAAACAGAACACACTTTAATTATATTGAATACTCAATTCATAATCTGATTATCGGCTTGAGCGTCGGAGTGGTTGTCAACCATCATCGACCCTCACTTGTTCTTTGGCTTTTAGGAGGCTCTCAATTCAATCAAATCCAACATCCAGGAAATCCATGACAACATCAGTTGGCGCCGTCTGTGGGAAAAAACCACTGGCTATTTTTTTCTCCACCTTTCTTATTAAAACTGTGTTCATGGTTTTTTCTGGAAAATTTTTGTTCTCATTCATAATAGTTTAATGGCTGATGCAGGTTCAAACTTTGGAAAAACACCTTTAGAAATCTTAGATGACATGGACACTCTGCCAATGGCAATAGACCTGCAACCAAATACAACAGCTCATGGAACTCAGCCAGTAGGCCTTTTTGATCTTGATTCAATGATCAGAAAAATCAAGGAAATGGAAGCTATGCTAAAATCATTAATGGAAGAATATAAGCAAAATATTAAAGGTAGCAACCCAGATACACCAGCTATCATATTTCCACCTCCACCTTCCGTAACCACCATACCATCCTAAAAGCCAGTCAAAGGAGTGAAATCTGGAAACAACAAGGGCAAGGCAAAGAGAGTTTATTCAAATGATGAAGAATCAGACTCTAAAAAAAGTGCTCTTAGTCAGAAAATTACATGGGCAATCAAGAAGTTTCAGAAGAGTTCTCACGACAATGATTATGGAATGGGAGATGGTTCACCTTTGAGTAAAAAAATATTATCACAAAATTTTCCACTAAAATTTAAATTACCAACCCTAGAAAAATATGATGGGACCTCTAACCCTAGGAGCCACTTGGTAAATTTTCATACAATAATGCTTTTATAGAATGTTAATAATTTCATTTTGTGTCAGTTTTTCAAATGACGCTAACAGGACTAACCCAAAAGTGGTATCAAAGGCTGCCAAACAGTTCTATAGAAAAATTTGAGCAACTAGCAAGCTCATTCAAATAGAAGTTTGCGAGCTGCAATCCACCCAGGAATTTGTCATCTGACATGAAGAAGATTTGATAAGCAAAAGGAGAGTATCTCAGGGAGTCTGTATCCAGATTCAATATAGAAGCCATACAGATAGAAAACCTCAACCATGAAATAGCCTACGGGGCGATAAAAAATGGGTCCAGAAATAACAGATTAATGGATTTCTTAATAAAAAAATTTGGCAATGGACTATGAGCAACTAATGGAACGAGCAAAAAAGTACATTAGGTTAGATGATGAAAGAATAGCCTTAAAAGAGGAAAGGCACGTAGGCCAAAGTTCATAAAGGAGATATAAAAAAAGAAGCAGTGACCAGCGAGCCTATGCTACAACCAATCTACAAGAGTAGCAGGTAAGGTCACACTGCCAATAGATCTCTTGGAAAAGCAAAAAAAAATAGCCTCTCTAAAACCAGCAGATCAGTTAGAAGAGGTCGAGCTCCATACAGCAAAGAAGATTAGGATCGGTACTGCACTGCAAGGTTTGAACAAAGACGGGCTCATCAAAATGCTTGCTGAGGGATCATCCACCTTTGCTTGGAGTTTGGAAGAAGTGCCAGGAGCAGACCCTACAATCATGATTCACAGCCTCAATATTAATCCAAACATCAAGCTAGTACAATAAAAGAAAAAAAAAATTATGATAGATAGACAATAAATTATTATAGAAGAAGTCCAAAAACTATTAAAAGTAGGTCTTATAAGGGAGGTCAAATACCCAACATGGCTAGCAAATGTGGTTTTTGTAAAAATGTCGAACAACAAATAAAGGATGTGCATTGACTTCACCGACCTTAATAGAGCATGCCCAAAAGACCATTATCCTCTACCAATGATTGACAAGCTAGTCCACTCCATAAAGACATTTGGTATGCTCCCTAGTAGATGTCAGATATGGGTACCATTAGATGAAGATGGATTTAAAAGATGAGGAAAATGCAACATTCATCACAGACATAGGCTTCTTCTGTTATAAGGTAATGCCTTTTGGCATTAAAAATGTAGGTGCAACTTATTAAAGATTGGTTAGCGAAATGTTTGAAAAGCTAATTGGCAAGACAGTAGAAGTATACGTGGATGACATGATCATAAAGAGCAAAAATTGGAAGATCACCCAAAAGACATTGCAGAGGCATTCAACATATTTAATTAAGTCAAATGAAGCTGAACCTAGAAAAATACACGTTCAAAATTAAAGCAGGAAAATTCTTGGGATTTCTAATTGTGAGATTGGGGGGGTCGTCGTAAGGCGTAAGGCAAAATATCATCTACTAGAATTATATAAAATGCACCAGGTAATGCCTAGGAAAGATGGCGGAGTCACAATGATCTCACTTAAGTACCACCTTCTTAGACAACATTTCCTAGACATGCACTTCATACAATCCTAATAGAATCAAACCACTGGTAAGTACCGTCTTCCATAACACTACCACGGTACTAAGAATTTATGCCACGAAGGCATAGATAGACAAGAGTCGCCACCCGAGTAATAACCGGGACATATTCAGTATTTCTTCCAAGAGTCAAGGATAGCAACTTACTCTTTGTAGAGTTTCCGCAATCGTCATTACCATAGCTCAACGTGTTAGTAGTATGTCCTATAGCATATTATTTAGTATGTATCTTGTACATATTTTATTAATAAAAGGCAATTTCACTTTTCCATTTACATAATATATTTATGTGTAATAGAAAAGGTCCATTGATATTTTGTTAGAAATTCTATTCTTAAGGTGTTAAGAATATGAGTGACAGTATTTCTAGCACAAAGTATCATAAATTGGTTCACAATCGAGGATACTTCACATAAGACATGACTTATCCAGAAAGATTGTATTCATGTTTGTTCCCAAGGTATTTATATGAGATATAAATAAGATGGAGTGGTGAGTCTCATGCCACATAACAAACATGATAGGCACTTATACATGATAAGTAGGCCGAACCAGTGATGCATATGACAAGCACATGGAGTTTACTCTTGTCAATGCATTGTCATATATCATATCAGTGCATATAATCTTTAGACCAAAGATAACACAATTATCTTGTATATAGGTGGTTTGAGTTTGATACTACTTTCATACTTATACTGTGTATAGGTATATAGGCATGTGTTGGCTCTTACTAGTTATATATGGAGGTAGGTGTTGATCAAGATGGAATCTGTTACCCTAAGTAAATAGGGATAAAGTCCTATGTTCATTTAATTGTTCTTGATGTTTTAAGTTCCTGGCCAGGACAAACAGATTTAGTCAGAAAAGAGTTTCTGACAAGAAAATCTAATTAATTAAGAACTGAAATTAAAAGAGAACATAATGTTCATAGCAAATGGGGTTTGACATAAACCATGACTCCAGCTCAAATTGGGATTTTGTAACAGAGAGATTCTAGTGCATGGTAACATATGATTATAGGTTCATTTAAGGTATTCCTTGTTACTGATTGGGTGGCCATGGCATGCTATGCTAGGTGTCAACCATGGTCTATGAGAAGCCTAAGATGATTTAGAAAAATCATTTATGGTAAGAAAGAGTTCTGATGAGATTAAGAGTTAATATCATATCTCATTGCCAATTAGTGATGAGCCTAGTGAGTCACACACATACACAAGATAATCATCAAGTAAAATGTGATTTAATTGATTAATTAAAGAGTTTAATTAATTAATTAAATAGGTTTAGTTTGCAATAAGATTGCAAAGTCCCTAGCATGACTTGAAACCAAATCTAGATTATTGGATGTATAGTATAAGTTAAATTTATATTTAAAGTGTTTAAATATGAATTTAATTATGATAAATTAATTAATGGAGATTAATTAATTAATTTATATTTGATATAAATTGATTAGAAGAGGAGAAATAATGATTTTTGGTTGAGAACTCAAAAATACAACATAAGGGTAATTTGATCATTTCACATGGTGACATGTGGCACCATGAGATGGTGACACATGGCATCATATAAGTTTGTCATTTGTCTTCCTATCATGCAAGGTGATCAAAGTCAAGATTAAGTCTAGCTTTGACACTTAGCTTAATGTGATTAGGTCAATTAAAAATAAGATGCAATATGTTGGTGACATGTGGCATAAGGTTTAAGTGATTACTTGACCTAATTATATAAATAGATGTTATAAGAAAAAATTAGCCACCCTCTCCATTCTCTCTTATGTGTGGCAGCACATCTCTCACCCTCTCTTCTCTTCATCTTTTCTCATCAATTCAAGGAGAATCACTCCATTCCCTTTGAATTAAAATTGTTAGAAATTGTTTCTAATGTGCTATACACACATACAACCTCTCTAAAGGTAAGAACCCAATTTATAAATTGTTGGCAAAGGCTTGAGAAGCAAATTGGGGGCTGCCCATTGGTGATCTTGGTGTGGACAAGCTAGAAGGACAACACTTGGGGTCCTAGGTACTTCCTAAAGGTGCCAATTACATCCATAGTGCATCAAAGAGGTTAGTGCTCTAACTTCTCTTTTAAACTAGGGTTTAAATGAATTAATTTGTTAATTCATAATCTTGAATGGCAAACATAGATCCTAATACATATTAAAAGTTTTTTAATATGCAATTGAGCATTGAAATTAATTAGGCACATAAGAGATGTGGTATGATGCATGTAACTCTAGAAGAAAAGTTTTTGAAATTTAATGCTCTAATGAACAAATCACTATGCTTTCGCTTCTTTAATTGGTATCAGAGCCACTATATTTGCCATTAAAGAATTAATATGAGATTTAATTGTGTGATTTAATCAAAATTTGATTGACTCAAGGCTGTTTGGATCACCATAGGTGGCGGCATGTTTGTATGCTCCATAGGTGCGCATGGCTTGGGCCCTTCCAAGTGTGCGCATGGTTATGGGTTTCATTGTGCAATTGTTGTATGATCTAAGGCCCATAATTAATTAAATTATTTAATTAAGAATTTTAACACAATTAAATTTTGATTCAATTGTTTGAATGAGATTCAAATCTGAATTTTTAAATTTGTTTGAATGAAATTCAAATCTAAATTTTTAAATTTGTTTGAATGAGATTCAAATCTAAATTTTTAAATTTGTTTGAATGAGATTCAAATATGAATTTTTTAGTTGAATATGAGATATTCAATTTAATTTTAGTATGTATATTTTATTTAATTATTAAATGGTAATATGCATGATGGATGTTCATGGACAATAAAAGACCAATGTGATTGAATTTATTTCTTTTATTTTTCTTTGGGTTGTAAAATAATTAATTTTATTTTTGGTGGCATGTGTTATAAGTGTTATAATAATTTGGGTTGTAATTTCATTTATTTGAGGACTTTAAAGTCCATATTCTTGTAAATTCACCTTGGTATGCCAAGGATTACAATGTAATTAGATTGCAAGAAGATCAAGAAAGCTAAGAGCATTGGTGGGACCAGTGGGAGGAATTCAAGATCAAGTGTTGATTATGTACTCCTTCAGCAATTCTTGTAAAATGAATGAATGAAATACACCTAGGAATGCCCTGATTTAATTCTTGGTGGCTCAGAATTGAATCCCTTAGAAAGTCTATGATCATACCATATTTATTGTTTATCCATGTATGCATGAGATGCATGGAAATGTATACAAGTATATGATATATGCATGTTAATTGGATAATGTGCAAAGTGAGACCATAATAATAATTAAGTCGACCACTAAATCTTCCAAACAAATGATTAAGTTAGAAATGGTATAATTAAAGTAATTATATCATGGGCCCTCCATTAAGGTAATTATTTTAAGAAATTTTAAATACTTGCATTTGATGCATTTAATTTAAGATATTTTCTTAAGAATAATTATTAAGCATGAGATGTTGTAAATATGTAAATAAGTTGATGCCCAATAATGGATGTGCCTGAGGACATTAAAGTTATTTGCATGTTTACTGGCTTAATGGGATCAACTTAACTTATGCAAGATGAATCAATAATGGATGTGCCTGAGATTTTGAGCATTAGGGGGCTAGAAAAAGGATTGAACCTCACATGAGATGTGATAGGTAAGGAATTGCTCACTTATAGATTATTATAATTCCAATAATGGATGTGCCTGAGGATGATCAATAAGATTATAAAAATTCAATCACCCACTAGAAATCCATCCAACTAGGATTTTCATTTCCTACTTTGAAAGTGTAGGATTCGCCAAGTTAGTGGGAGGACCAATTTAATTAAAAGACCATAATCATTTTGGTTAATTACTTGATACATTTACTAATTAATCTAGTTATTTTTTGCAGTTATTCTTCTTATAATAATGAGCACACAACAACCACCATCATCCAATATCCTTGCGAGCATACTTGATCATAATAGGATGACAAGACCTAATCTTTCTGATTGGCTAAGAAATTTAAAACTTGTCTTAAACCTAGAACATAGTGGATATGTTTTAGACTCAAATGTTCCCGGTCCCTTACCTCCTATAACACCCCAAATTTTAAATGCATTATTTTGAGTAATATTAATATTTTTATTTTATTTAAATTTTAGGAAATTATTTGAAATTTTTTGGATTTTCGAAATCATGTTTGATTTCCCGAAAATATAAAACTTTGATGAATTTTAAAAATTAATTTAAAGACCACGTGATAAAACTAAAAATATATTTAGAGTTTACGAATTTTTCTGAATTTTCTAGATTTTTTTTTGGAATTTTTGGGCCTCATTTTCGGTCATAAGGCATAGTAAAAAATTCAAAATTTTGTAACTTGAATCGGATCGACCGAATCAAACCGGACCGGATCGGACCGATCGAATCGAATCGGCCTTCTCTTTCTTTTCTTCCCTTCCCCCGCCCATCCCGTCCCTCCTCCTCTCTCTCCCGTTTTCTCTCTCCTCCCTTACCCCCAGGCCGCACCGCCACCCCCCCAGCCTCCCCACCTCATCGGCGCACCGCCCCAACGCCTCCCCACCGCCGACCAGCCTTCCAAGCGGCAGGAAACGAAACGCGAAGACCCACCTGCGCGCGCCCGCTGTTTCGGCTTCCTGGCAGAAATACGGCCGATCCGGCCTCCGATTGAGTCGGGTCTTGTGTCAAACACCATCTACACCTCGAGAGCTTTCCATAGACACCAAGAACACCAAAATCCATCAAATTTTTAGCCTATTTTGACTTTTGGGTTAGATTTCTAGCAAACCGTGAATCCCACGAGAAAACCGAGAGTACCAGAGCGCTCCACTCGTCGAGAGCTTCGCGGCAATATAAATTTCAAAATTTTCTGACACCGTTTTTTGGTGGGTCCCACGGAACTTCGTAGTGTTTTTCCGAGCATTAAATGAGTTTAGAAAATTCTGTAAAAATTATATACTCACCCCCGTGTTGTGGGCTTCGTGTAGGCACCTTCAATTCGCGAAAATTCGACTGTTGTCCAGGTTTGTAAATTTCCGGCCAGACAAACCGGCTAACGAAAAAGTCTTAGAATTGGATCAGGATTTTGGCTACCCCACCGTTGTCAGATGCCCCGAGCGCATTCCCGAGATCAAAATCGGCAAAAGTAAACCCGAACCTTGCTTTTTCGTAATTTTCTAGTGCTTAAATAGGATTAAAAATCCATAAAATATTCGTGATAGCTCAGAAAATTATGATTCTTTTTGCTTAGCCTAGTAATATTGCTAAGGACCGCGGGGCAAAGTTTTAGAATTTTTAGAGTTTATTTAGATAGTTTTTGCAAAAAGAGTCAATTATAAGGACTAAACTATAAATTTACATATTGTGATTGATGACTGTTTGGATGGGCTCAGGAGGCGCTGTGTGATGTGATTAAGTTGTGAGTGTATGATTTGTGAATATAGAAGTGCGTTTTGAGCCCTTTTGCAGGTTGGGTAGGTCTTAGGTATAGGGGAGACTCTGCCGGATTTTCGGCACGACTTAGGACGTCTTTGGTCTTTTTCTTAGTTTTTATTGAGTCATATTTATTAAATGATTGTAATAAAATTGTCAGATGAGCCGAGACAGCCTTCTTCCTCCGCCCAGCCGCCACAATGACTGCTGTCCAGTCTGTGAGTAAAATATTAATTTTAATTGTAATTTTGATATTATTATATGTTCAAGCATGCCCATGCATCATTTATATGTATATATCTATGTAGTTAAACTCTAGGCACGTTTTATGTTGCATTCACAACTGTTAAAGTGCCATGGATGTTGTTGTGGTAATTTGGAGCAGTGTGCGTGCATTGGCGTGCGTATGGTATAGTGTTGGCTATGGACAGGACGGGTAGACACGGCTTAAGATCTTCGCTGGGACCCGATCCTTCAGGGTAAACATGGCTTGAGTTCTTCTCTGGGACCCCGATTTGGTTTATTAATTGGAAGTCCGAGCTGAGTTCTTCACTGGCACAGGTTGGAATAAGAGAGCTGCATAGGGGATCAGCTCCCATATATGTAGTGTTTGACATTATCGGGTATGTGAGTGCTCCAAATTACTTTTTTGCTATTATGATGTGAAAATATTGTTGATGTTTCATTTCACTCTACAGGGTGCATTAGCTTTAAATAGTTATAGAGATTATGGTTAAAATTGATATTTTACTCTCTGAGTCGAACGCTCACTCATGTTCATTATTTTTTAGGCTACAGGAGGATTTTTGTTGTGGTTAACCTGCTTTTATCCTTCGCAGGTTGTTTATAAATGTTTGTGTAATTTTATTAACTCCTAGAATTTTCGTATGTGTTAGAAATATTTATTTGATTTGGGTCTGTAATATAATTATCATGTTGGACCTGTAAACATATTATTATATGCATGTTTGATGGACTAGATGAGGGAGCTGAGCTCCCATTTATTTTTATGACATTGAGTATGTAGAGGGTGAGCTGAGCTCCCCAATTGATTATATATTGTGTTTACAGGTCGGGTGAGTCAAAAACTCCCCGTTGAAAGGTCCACTTTATGGCCGGACTCTGTCCGATTGAATTCTTGAAATTGGGCCCAAATGGGCCTTAGAGTTGGGTTAAGGAATAGTTAGGCTTACTACGGGCCTCGGGGGCTTTAGGCTGGCCCAGGTCCTAGTGCCGGTCCGGCCCATAGGTTGGGTCGTGACACCTCTAGAGGCCACTCAAGAGGAACATGACACTTTAGACAAGTGGAAGCAACATGATATGAGAGCCAAGTTTACATGCTTACTTCTATGAGTAATGAGTTACAGAAGCAGCATGAAAATATATAAAGTGCTAGTGAGATCCTCCTTTACCTACAAGAGTTGTATGGTGAGCATAGCAGGAATGTTAGTTATGAGATATCTAGGCAGCTATTCCGCATGAGGATGTCTGAGGGATAGAATGTAGGAGATCATGTCCACAAGATGATTCGGCTTATTGAGCAGCTGGAACATCTTGACTTTAACATGGATTTCCAACTGCAAACGGATTTCATCTTTCAGTCCCTACTTGAGTCATTTAGGAATTTTGTGACAAATTTTCATATGACTAAGCAGGAATACACCTTGGCTGGTTTACTTAACATGCTGGTTATTGTCCAAAAGAATATGTCGGGTAATAAATGAAAAAAGGTAGCTTTAATTGCATCTTCTTCTATTGGAAAATCCAACAAGAAGAAGGGTAATAAGAAAAAAAAAACCTCAAGTTTTAGGACCTTCCAAGAAGATAGCCAAACAAAAAGGGAAGACCAAAGCTGATAAAGGCAAGGGAAAGTGTTTCCACAGACCAGAAGGATGGGCACTAGAATAGGAACTGCCCAGAGTATAGCAAGTAGTAGCAGCTTGAAGTAACGAGATATTAGACTCTAGGTTGGCAATGGCTCAACTGTTGAAGCTTTAGCCATAGGATCTAAATCTTTATACATGTGTGGACATATTTTGTATTTAAATAAGGTTTTGCATGTACCTGATGCTTTTAAGAACATCATTTCTATATCTAGTTTGATTAGAGATGGTTATGAATTTCAGTTCATAAATAATGTTTGCAATATTTATTTTGGAAATAAATATGTTGGTTCTTTATTATTTAGATAATAATGTTAAATAAAAATTTAATGCAAGCAATCTAAATGAATGTAATGCCATGATGAAAATCAACTCAAGTTCAAAATATATTTGGCACTTAAAATTAGGTCATGTTGCAGAAGATAGGATTGCAAAACTGGAGAAAATGGGGATTTTATCCTCATTGGGTTCTGAACCTACTCCAACTTGTGAATCCTACCTTCAGGAAAAAATGACTAGATCACCCTTTGTTGGACAAGGACTAAGAGATGAAAATATTTTGGAGCTAATACATAGTGATGTATGTGGTCCATTTAAGGAAATGGCTAGAGGAGTTTTTATTACTTTATTACTTTTACTGATGATAAATCAATGCTTGGGTATTTGTATTTAATGAAATACAAACATGAATCCATTGAAAAGTTCAAAGAATTTAAATCTGAAGTAGAAAATCAAATAGGAAAAAGTATTAAAACTCTTCGATCAGATCGTGAAGGTGAATACTTAAGTACTGAATTTGATGCATACTTGAAAGATCATGGCATTGTTTCCTAGCTGACTCCTTCAGGAACGCCACAGCTGAATGGTGTATCTGAAAGGAGAAATCATACCTTATTAGATATGGTATGTAGTATGATGAGATATACTGATATGCCAATCTCTTTTTAGGGATTTGCATTAGAATCAGCTTTGCATATTCTGAATAGGATTCCATCAAAATCAGTTTCTTCCATACCTTATGAGATATGGCATGGAAGAAAACCAAGACTTAAGCATGTTAAGATTTGGGGTTGTCCAGCTTACATCAAAAAGCTGAAAACTGATAAATTGGAAATCAGATCAGAAAAGGGTCGATTTGTTGGATATCCAAAAGAAAGTTTTGGATATTATTTTTATTTGCCTACATCACAAAAGTCTAGCTTTGATACTTGGCTTAATGTGATTAGGTCAATTAAAAATAAGATGCAATGTGGTGGTGACATGTGGCATAGGATTTAAGTGATTACTTGACCTAATTATATAAAGAGATGTTATAAGAAAAAATTAGCCACCCTCTCCATTCTCTCTTATGTGTAGCGGCACATCTCTCACCCTCTCTTCTCTTCATCTTTTCTTATCAATTCAAGGAGAATCACTGTCACACCTTACCCCTCTGTAAGGCATAACATGATCCCGTAGACTACCTAATGAACTACCGAACTTCACCTACCGATAACTCATTAAGTACCCTACAAGGGATTTTAAAACAATTTTCTTAGATTTGGAAGTGGTGAACATTTTGGTAAGAATTAAAATTATTTATTCAAAGCCTAAATACTAGTAAAAACTTTTGTCCATTTTAATTTTACCGCAAATTTTATAAAAATTTTGACAGAGTTTCGTCTGTATTTTGAGAAAACAGTTCTTCAAATACCTGAGAAAAACACTTCCAATAAATTTTCCACAACTTCCAACCTCTAAATAATCTCAAGTCAACTCAATTCAATCCACTTCAAAATAATATCACAATCCAATCAAAGTTTATCATCTCAAATGTTTCATAACTTCATTCACAGTGCATAAAGTGTGAAATTCACAAATACAAACCTTAATTTACAAAAAGAAGTTCCAAAAATAATATTATTACAATTTATTATACAACTGCTCAACTTTATATTGACACATAAAACATTGCAATATTTACATCAAAATAACTATAAGGGTATAAAATAATACCCGTACAAAAATATCAGTGTAGTCCTCAATATCAGTAGCAGCTCACTCTGCTGCCTTCTCATTGCTCTTATCTGCGACAGCAAAACAAGCTAACGCTGAGTATAAAATACTCAGTGGTGCACAATAAAATTTCAAAATACAATACATAAATCATTCATTGACAAAACACAATTTAAATATTTCTCAATCACATTTCACAAATTATCAAAACTCATAATAACACAATTTGATCAAATAATTTAATAAACAAAGTATTGCCAAATCATACACAACTTAAGTAATGACACAAAACTTTCGATCAATACCGTGTTGTACACCACGACAAAGCAATCTACAAGCCCACTAATCGAAATCAATGAGGGAGGTGGCTAGCTAGCTAATGAGTACTCATCCGATCTATAACCTCAACTGGTAAACCAGAGAGGGAGGAAAATAATCGATCTCAACCCCATAAATAGGGGAATAATATGGCACTGTCATGCTAAGTGTGAATCCAAAATCAATTTAAAATAATTTATTCAAATATTGCATACAAAAATCAAATCAATTTCCAAAATTACATTTTTATTCACAAAGTGGCAACACAAAAGTTCTTAAACTCATAATGCGTAAAATGCTTAAATAGGGTTTATTGTGCACAAACCTGACGTGAGTCGCCTCTAGGCCTTGACTCAGTCTCTCAGACTTTCCGAGTCTTTTTCAGCTGAAACACAAAATTTATAGTGTCTCAATATCTTTACTTCATAACAATTCCAATAACTAATTCCAATATGTTTAAACTTACATTCTTGCAAATTTCATGTTGAGGTTACTATTCATGATACTATTCAAGTCAAAATATTGACTTTTCGAAACTTAAAAGGTATGAGAACTCCAACTATACTCACATACAACATTTCGGTCATCAATTTTGTTGGTTTTGGTTGTTTTCTCAAAACTTAGGTCTTTTAGGCAAAATTACAAATTTTCAGTTTTGGTGTCTTATGTTGCACTATTCCATTGGTCATTTTGCTGTTAGAATTGGGCTAAGTTTTCTTCATAGAAATTATTCCTTATTTTCTTAGCTTTATTATCCTTTTTGAATCATTCTATTTGGAGTTTTGTAGCTCAAGTTATAGCCATTTGAATCATAGCTTCCGGATTGGACTTAACCCAGATTTCTGGGCACCGAACTGGTTCTGGCAGTTTTAGGTCACCAATTTTGGGTGGCTAAATGACTTGGTTAAGGGCATAATTTGGGTTTGTGTTCTTCATAAAAGTTTTAGGTCTATATCTCAACTTTCTACTAGTAAAATTTCAGGTCATTTAGACCTGCCTAGCCCAAGTTATGGCCAAATGAACAAACACTGTTCATTTGGTCATTTTTGATACAGGTCAGATTGCCTAATCCAGATTTGGTCAATTTGTTCACTAGGTTTTGGTCACTTTTTGAGCATGATTCCTGAATGAAAAATGTTCCATTTTGTGTCTATTTTCATTCCTAATAGCCTCACACCAATTGGACTTGTAAATTTTCAGTTTTGGTCCCTAAAAGGGACCTTGGTCCTACTGCCTGCAGCATGACCCTAAGCAATCCGAATTTGCATTTAGTTCCAACACTTCTAACATACTCCAATTGGTCACAAATGACCATTTCTCACCTCAAATCAAGTCCAACACACCATTTAACACATTCTCACATTTTTTTCTCTAAACCCTAGGTGCCAAACCCTAATTCACCTATTTGTTGCATTTAACTAATTAAACACATATACACATGCTTCCTTAACTCATTCAAGCTTACCTACACTACTAATTCAATCAAAACACATGTATACACCCATCAAACCCTAGCTGGCTGAAATTTAACTTTGTCCCCTAACACTTGTTTTCATTTCATTTTAAGTTTATTTCCAAGTTCATTCAATCATAAACACTAGAATTAAACTAAAAATACAAGGTTTAGTTTACTCACCTTTCTTTAAGTTTTCACCTCTTCAAAAACCTCTGCCTTTCTTCTTTTTTTTGTTGTCAAGTTCTTTATCAAAGCTTGAAATCAAGATTTAATGATGGAAGTTTAAATTTCTATGGTAGGGTTTGATCAAGCTCAAAATGAGCTTCCATGGGGTTTTGGTGAGGGAGAGGGAGAGAGAGAGATGGACGGCTTGAAGAAGATGACTTTCCTTTTTTTTTTTCTTTTTCTTTTCTTTTTCTTATGTCTTTAGGAAGACCACAAATTATCTAAAATTTAATATTTAATTATAATATTTATGGCACCATGCATGATGTCATGCATGATGTCATCTCTTTTCACCTTTTTCATTTTCCTTTTTTTCTATTTATTTTTTCATTAGTTCTTTAATTTAATTTTCGATTCTGAAATTTTCTTTTCTCTGATTTTATTTGACAGTTAGGTCAGGAGTCAGCTCTCGGGGTCAATTGACCAAATTGCCTCTTGCCGGTTCACCCGGTTTGCAAATAATTCAATATTTCTTCCGCCTCCTTGACCTAATTATTTGACTGACTTAATAATTCTTTTTTGTGATTTTCTCTTTTCCACTGTGCTCCCAATAGTCCTAAGGACCGCAGTGTCACATTTTATGGTTCGAAATTTGAGCTTAAATCGACATCGCAGTCCTTCCCGAGAAGGTTACCCATCGCTGTGACTCTCGGCTCATTTAACTTCTTGTGTTCTGTTTTCTTATTTATACTTAACTAATTGGCAATTACTAATTATTTGTGTTCAGGGCTTATCTAGTTGTCTTAAGTGTGGTTCTAGTCCCCTAAATTATCCGGACCGACATCGATCACCGGAATAGTGAAATATATCAGGCTATGCAAATAGGGGTGTTACAATCACTTCATTCCCTTTGAATTAAAATTGTTAGAAATTATTTCTAGTGTCCTATACACACATACAACCTCTCTAAAGGTAAGAACCCAATTTATAATTAGTTGGCAAAGGCTTGAGAAGCAAATTGGGGGCTGCCCATTGGTGATCTTGGTGTGGACAAGATAGAGAGATAACACTTGGGGTCCTAGGTGCTTCCTAAAGGTGCCAATTACATCCATAGTGCATCAAAGAGGTTAGTGCTCTAACTTCTCTTTTAAACTAGGGTTTAAATGAATTAATTTGTTAATTCATAATCTTGAATGACAAACATAGATCCTAATACATATTAAAAGTGTTTTAATATGTAATTGAGCATTGAAATTAATTAGGCACATAAGAGATGTGGTATGATGCATGTAACTCTAGAAGAAAATTTTTTGAAATTCAATGCTCTAATGAACAAATCACTATGCTTCCGCTCCTTCACAATGTCTAGGTTCAGGATAGTGGGTATGTAAGGAGAAGGTGTTAGGCACCCCTTACGCCTGGTCTAACCTTGTTACTTTGAGTACCAGTCCTCTACTAATGTTTCTAGAAGTGTTGTTTATTATTCCTCTATTAAACTTTATCCTAAAAATGCAATTCTAATCCTACACACGCAAGTAATTCACAAAAAGGTTGTTGTTTACAACTAATTCTCATGCATAAGTAATTCTTATCTATGGGGTTGCTAATTATTTAAATGATATTTAGGAGATGACTAAAATTAATTTATTATTGAGAATTTAATTTACAAACAAATTCAATTTCAAATAACCCTAAGTTTCTATTTAACCTAATTAATTAATTTTTCACCAAATTACCCTAAGGATAATTAAACTAAATTAATTATGTACATGTGTAATTTATTCTAATATCACATAAGACCCAAATAATCACAACCTAATAAAGATTTCTAATATGCAAATTTATTTTACAATTACCAAGTATTAAATTAAATTTATTTTACATGCCAAGACTAGTTTAATTTACAAACAAGATTAATTTTAATTTACAAAGTATTTATTTAAATTAATTACATGCAAACGTCAGTTAAATTAAAAACAAAGTTAATTTTAATTTACCAAATAAGAATCCTATTATTACTACATTATCATGCCAACAATTGTTTTAGAAATTTAGAACTGCTTACTTGTTAGTAATTATGGTTGCCATTGGGGCAAGCTACCCTTAAAAAAGGGTCTTCTCTTCTAATATGGCAATGATATCCCTAGCTTACTCCCGTTTAGCTCCATGTAAGCTCTACGCAAATGTCCTCTTTGGTACTTACCTTAGGGTTACTTACCAATTTTGTCTGTAATAAAAAATAAAGAAACTTTAAGAAATCTTGCAAAAAAATCTTCTTGAATAAAAGAAAAGAAACAAGAAAGAACTAAAAGAGTTTTTGAATATCTCTAAATCTCTTATAGCTCTAAAATATCTCTAAATAGCTCTAAATTTTCTAAATATTTCTAAATCTCTTTTTTTTTTCTTTTTTTTCTCTTTTTTTTTCTTTTTTTCCCTTTTTTTTTTGTCTTCTCTTTTTTTTTCTTCCCCTCCTTTTTTCTCTACCCTAGTAGGGTATTTATAGGGTTTTGGGAGAGGTGTGATAGGTTTGGAATCCTAGAGTGATAAGGTTCGGATAACTTAAATAATTGGGATTGCATAATTTGGGTGAAACTGGGATATGGATGAGGTGTTTAAACCAATAGGAAGAGAGGGAGAAGAGGCAGCACCAGTAGGGAGTGAGAAAGAGAGTGGGGCCAAGTGGAAGAGAAAGTTTGTATGAGAGAGGAAAAGAGAAAAGGATATTTTCTTATTTTAATTTTCAGAAAATAAATTAAATAGGTTCTATTTAAAATTTTTAACTAGGCTTTCTTAGGCCCATGGAGCCCAATTAAACTTAATAAGGTCTATTTAAGACTATCCATATTAAATTTAAACAAAACAAAATTTTATTTAAATTTAATTAAATTAATTTCCTAAAAAAATATATTATTATTTTTTTTTTTAAGATCATGCTACAGAATTAATAATTCAGTTCCATGCTTCTAATTACATCTTACAGTCATATAATTTTTTCATCACCAGGTTTTCCACACCCTCAATGCACATACTCATAATAAATCACAAAATAAGAGTCTACACTAATCTCAGAAAAAGGAATAGAGGCAAACCCTAAAAAAATTAAAGCCATTATAGAGATGAAACCACCAAGAACCATCAAAGAAATTCAAAGATTGAATGGGAGAATAACAACTCTTGGACATTTTGTGTCGTGCTTAGCAACGATATGTTTACCATTCTACAAAGTGTTTAAAGCAAGGAAGAGCTTTAATTGGGGAGAAGATTGTCAGGTAGCATTCAATGAACTTAAGAATTTTTTACTCAACCATCCTTTATTAGACTCGCCCAAACAAGGCAAGATCTTGTATGTGAGAGAGGAAGACGGCTAGCAAAGGCCAATTTACTATATAAGTCATGTCCCGAAAGGAGCCAAACTTAACTATCTGACCTTGGAGAAATTAACTTTTGTTGTGCTCTCAGCAGGCACAAAATTAAGACTATTCTTCGAGTCCCACACCATCAAAGTATGCACAGACTACCACTTAAGGAAGATCTTGCAGAGATCGAACACGTTAGGTCACCTATCCACTTGGTCAATAATATTGGAAGTCTATGACATTAGGTATGTTCCTCAAATTGCCCTAAAGGCAAGGTCCTTGCCCATTTTATTATTGAACTCACGCCACTACTAGAAGAAGAGACAGACCAGAAAGCAACATGGAGCGTTTGGGTCGATAGAGTAGCAGACACCAATGAATTTGGAATTAGGATAATTTTGGAAGGCCCTCAAGGCATAAAACTAAAGTATGCCGCATGGCTGAGCTTTTAAGCTACAAACAACATAACTAGGTATTAGGCTTTACTGATCCCCTATGCATCTTCAAGGAGGTATTGTTACTATACATTTTGACTCTTGGTTGGTAATGAATCAGTGTCAGGGTAACTTCCAAGTGGGGGATTCGAACTTGGGGAAGTACAAAGCTAGATACAACAGCTAATAGCCTAGATCTTATCTAACTTGAGAGATGTCACAATCGTGTAAGTTCCCAAAGGAGAGAACTGTAATGCCAATGCCTTAGCCAAAATGGTAGCAACAGGGGAGCAACACCTATCTCAGCAGATCCACCTCAAGGAACTAAATCAACCAAAAATTAACCAGGAAGAGATCCTCCCAATGGACATTAGTTCAACATGGATGTCCCCAATTTTCAATTATCTTAAGTATGGGACATTACCCAACGAGCCTTTAGAGGTGAAGAAAATGGTACAAAAGTCATCATGTTATAGTGTTCTCAATGAACAGCTCTAAAGAAAGTCTTTCACACAGCCATAGCTAAAATGCATCTCACCCAAAGAAGGAGCAGTAATCTTGATCAACATTCATGAAGGAATGTGTAGTAGTCACCAAGGAGCTTGGACAATTGCCAAGAAAGAATTCTGATAAGGATACTTCTGGCCCATAACAATAGATGATGCTAAAAATCTAGTTTAGTGATGCAGAAAATGCAAAGAGCAAGATTTCATCCCTTGAAACCCTGTAGAAAAGTTGACAACGATCAAAAGTTCTTGGTCATTCTACCAATAGGGAATAGATGTACTCGGACTATTCCCAAAAGTTGTTGGATCCAGGCAGTACGTTATCGTTGCCATAGACCACTTCACTAAATGGCCTGAAGCAGAAGCAACACAACTCATCACCGCCGATAAAGCCATATCTTTTGTCAAGAAACATCTTTTGCCACAATGGCATCCCCAAAGTCATCATTACAGATAAGGGAACTCAGTTTGAAGTACACAAATTCAGAGGATTTTATGCAAAATGGGGAATCGACCTCAGATTTGCTTTAATATATCATCCGCTGTCCAACAGCATGACAGAAGTCACTAATCGAACTATCCTAAGTGGGCTAAAAAGAAGACTAGATAAAGTAAAAGGAAAATGGCCAGAAGAGCTCCCATTTGCATTATGGGCATTCCGAACTACTCCCAGATCAACAATCTGTGAAACTCTCGTCTCTCTAGCATACGGCTCAAAGGCAATAATCCCTGCAGAGATTAACATCTTAAGCTCCTGAAAAGAGAGTTCAAAAGCAGCAATGAACGATGAAGACCTCAGATTCAATCTTGATTTAGCAAAAACAATAAAGGACCGAGCTTTCATCAAAATGGCAGAGTATCATCAGAGAATGACAAGCATGTATAACCAAAAGGTAAAACACAAATCCTTTACTGTTGGCAATCTAGTTATGAAAAAACTGGATATTTCAAGAGGTATAGTAGGAGCAAGAAAACTAGGAAGTAATTGGGAAGGACCATATGTAATTTCAAAAGTAATCCACCCAAGAGCTTATAAGATTACCTACCCGAGTGGGAGCGAACTCCCACGGGCATGGAATGTTTGTAACTTGAAAAAATATTATCAATAAATGAGAAGTTCAAATTTTTTCAACAAGTGTTATCTGATCTCCGAAGAAACATTTGATCGCCACACATTATCACTGATCTCTAAAGATTGAAAATGTCAAGACATCGTTCGAGGCACCAAGACCACATTCGAGGCACAAAGACCTCATCTAAGGTAAAAAAATCTTGCTCAAGGCACAGACAACATTCAAGAAATTAAAAGTTCTCACCAAAATCTCACTCAACAATACTGAGCTCTCGGTACTAAAAATTAACTCAGACTCAAGGAGTGGACATTTAAAGACTTTTTTAGACCTCTAAGAAGTTAAAAGTACAAAAGGAACGACCTTTCGGATAAAAACTAACAAGTTAACATAAACACTCTCAATCAAAAAAGAAGATGTGAACAAATTTCATTAAATAAAGGGGTAAGTACAAGTCATTTGGCAGGTGGATCCCCACTAGCCTGTACATCATCATTTACACTTATAAAAGCCCTAGCCTCCTCATCTTTACTCTCACTCTTGGTTTCAGCACCAGGGGTAAGCTTCTTGAGCTAGATGAAGTCCTCATTAAGATAACATTTCAGTAGCTCGGCAAGAAGGTCACTATGGGCTTAAACATAAGCATTGGCCTCCTTTTCAATTATTTCATTTTCCTTCACCTTAAACTCATCTAAAAATTTAGCCAGATTAGTAGCCTGACTCGCCTTGACATCATCCAGCTCTTTCTAAAGTTGAGCTGTATGCTCCTCAGCATATCACACTTGCTCCGCCAACTCATGCACCGTGGCTCCTCCAACTCATGCACCCTGGCACTAGCAATGGTCAAATTATTCTTGAAGGCTATATCTTCAGTGACTGCTTAGACATCTCTCGCTTAAGGAAGTTCACCTTCTCTTTCACCATATGTTGAGTGGCAACCACCTTCAGGCCCATGGATTGATTGAGGAGATCATCGATACTCTCCGATCCCAACCCAGCTCGATCTTCAGGAAAGCATAGGTTCACGGTAGTAACCCTAGCCAAATCAATGTTACCCTTCAAAGATCGATTCCTCTCCAGAGACCGAGAAAGCACTTGAGCACCCCTGGAGATCAGTTGCTTAGATAAACCACCCCTTACAGTGATAAAAACTGGCAATTGGCTTGAAAGCCGATCTTGAATTGGAGGAGATCCAATATCAATAGGTTCATTTTGAGCACGAGCTGGCAAGCTCATCTCTTTGGCTCAAACCCTCTTCTACGGCTGATGTTCACCTGTCTTCACAACAATAGCCTGAGCAACGACCTCTTTCTTCTGAAGAACTAGTTTGGCGAGCTCCCTCTTTTTTTTCTTTGCAGCTCTCTCAGCCTCGGTCCTCAACATATCTGCACATAAAAAATAATTAGTGAGTTCATACTGAGTTGGCAGAATAAGAATTCGGGTTTTTACCCTTTCCAGATCCAAGATCGATAAGTTGTAAGGAGACACTCTCCCCAGCCACCACATTAGCCAACCACCATTTTAGCTCGGCACTCACAAGGGTTTTTACCCTTTCTAGATCCAAGATCGATAAGTTGTAAGGAGACACTCTCCCCAGCCACCACATTAGCCAACCACCATTAAGTACCAACAGGTGTTGGCCTTGCTTTTCAATTCCAACACAACTGCCTCCTCATCCCTATTCAGGACAATCTCTCCTCGAGGTCTCTCGGCCAATTAATTTCTGATCCTTGGAACACCCTCGAAGCCACATAGATTCTTGCTCTAAAGTACAAAGAATTTTTCTTTCTAATTTTTTAGAGAGGAGGGAAGTTTGGTGAAGAGCCCATAGTTTGGCTTCGCTTGAAAAAACTAGTAATCTTCATTTTTTCACCTCCCAAGGCAATGTAAATCAGAAAAGGTCTTCACAGTATGAATCAGATTTTTAGCTTAGCATAGACCTTGGAAAGCCACTAGAGTTCGCCATGAGTTTGGATGAAGCTAAGCCACACAAATGTGATAATAATTCAGCACATCCTTGTAAAATTGCTCTAAGGGAAATCAAAGATTGGCCTTTAATTATTCTTCATAAACTAAGATATGATCTCTTTCTTCGAAGCTGTGATCAGCATAAAAGTCCCTATGACACTTTATTAGCTCAAACATATCCCCCAAGAGGTTGAACTCTTTACTTATTCAGTTAAGATTGAAGGATAGCAGAACTGACAAAATCTCATCCACCGGAAGTGACTCTTTTCTCAGCTTCTGAGATTTCTTTTTAGGACTAGCAGAATCATACGGGTTTAGCTCGATTTGCACTTCACCTACATCAGCCCTCCTACTAGTTTCCACATCCTCATTGGAACTCTATGAAAATTGAACAGACAGAGTACTCGCCATTCTTTAACTATTGGTATCACTATCCTTAAAAAAGAAAAAAGAAAAATGATAGAAAAGAAAAGAGAGATAAAAAAGAATACTACCTTTCATTAGAAGAAGTCACTTCACTAGAGTATCACTAAGAATTGCAAAATGGCCTACCGAAGGAAAATTGAGAGAATTCAAGGAAAGCAGATAAAGCAAAAATGGCATAAAAGATACACCTCTAAATAGCTGAGAGCATTAAATGATGAAAAATTCAAAATTCTACCAAAACCTTTGCCTCCAATGCCAAAATTGACCATTTGTACCTATAGCTTTGAGAGAAACGTCATCAATGCTCATCGAGTTTCGAAAAGGCAATATCTTCCCGAACCTAAAGATTCAGACTTGGTGGGGGGACTAATGATATAAAAGACTAATAAACTGACTTGATCAAAGCTTGCCCATATGAGCTCAGAACCGGATAAAGCCGCCCATCTGAGCTCAGAAGCAGACACAACTCCTCCATTTGATCTCAAAACTAGACACCTAAAGGAATCGAGCTCTAAGGAGCTCTCTAAATTCATTTCGACCTATTTTGCCTAATTCCCAGTATAATCTGAGAATGATTATCAGAGAGATCGGCACTCTCATTGAGTTCGGACCAAACAAAGATCACACCACTAATCATGCCTGATTCCCAGTATAATCTGATAATGATTACCATTACAACTTAAATAGTAAATTAGTGAAGATCTAGCCAACATTTCATCTCAATCACTATATAAACAAGGTAAAGTTTTAGAATAGGTATGCAAACAAAACACACTTTTATTATATTGAATACTCGATTCATAATCCGATAACTGACTTGAGCATCGGAGTGGTTGTCAACCACCACTGGCCCTCACTTATTCTTTGGCTTTTAGGAGGCTCTCAATTTAGTCAAATCCAACATCCAAGAAACCCATGGCAACATCAGATAAGAATTAAAATTGATAACACTTTGCTAAGCTTTCTCTTCATTCTCTAAATTGTGAACACTTTGCTAAGCTTCCTCTTCATTCTCCAAATTATGTGTATTCTCTGAATTGTTTGAATTCTCTGAATTATGTGTATTCCCTAAATTGTGTTAAACATTACATATGTGAGCCTATTTATAGGACAAAGATAAGAAACCAAAGAAGAAAATTACAAAGAAACTAATTAGGAACTAAAAATAGAATAACCATAATAATAAGAAAAGAAAAAAAAAAAAAAAGATTCATAATTAAATAATAACTAATTTTCTCCAATAGTAATAAAAAATAATCCAAAGATTGGATTTGGAGCTGATAAGCAAAAATTAATATGGCTTACTGGCCACAACTTTGAATGAAGGAAGAATATTTATATATCTATTTGATGATGCAATTGAGTCATTACCCATATAATAATATATATATTAAAAATCAAAAAAATTTCCTCAATATGTTATGGCTGCAAAAAGAAAATAATAAATAATAATGAGCCACGAATAGAGAAGAAAGAATGCTAATCTTCAAAGCATGCAAAGGCCCACCATAAGACAGTAAACAAATATACGCCCCCAAGTGTGCTGTCTATTTAGGCCTAATTTTTTTTAACTCCAAATAGGCTTAATTTCTTTGCTTTCACTAAGTCCATGCAACCATAATGAAAGAATTTCTCATGTTCTTTTCACCTTACATGCTTGTGATGAATATGCTTTAAGGTTCTAAAATTGATGGAAATTCTTGACCCCTTGTAAGCACTTCAAGATAAGTGTTTATATAGTCTCTAATGAGATCATACCATTTAAAAACAAATTTGAACAATGCTAGTACAGGTTTTGAGGAAATGACTGTTTTTTTGTTGTTTTCTGCAATTATTGGTAGAGTAGTAAAATAAAGTAGCAAAGTACCAAATTTTTTAATACTAGCACAAAGAGAACTTAGTAAAAAGCTTAATTAAAAGTTTCTAATACCAGTAGCAAAATAATTTAACAAAATGATATCTTTAGTGCTTTTTAGTTTTGGGACTTTAAATATTCATGCCAACCCTTGACAAAAAGATTTGCTCAATTAAAAATTTTAAGGACATGATAGAAAATAAGTTTTAAGCACTTAATTTGAAAGCTTAAAGAAGTAAAAGATAAGAACACATTCTCACTACTTTTTCACTTCTTTGTACAAACAACTTAAGACTCAATTGCAGCTTTTAGTACCCTTACAATTGCAGCTTAGAAGGCAAACTTTTTGTTTTCTTTTGGCTTTAATTTGTCTTGTGTTAGCTTAAAGAGATCTCTATCTACATTTGGGCTAAACAGGCCTTTTTTTTTTATTTAAACTTTAAGAACATCACACAACTTGAAAAAATAGACTAGTTTAATTCTAGTTAAGTTTTGGTATTATTAAAATCTATACACATTTTGAGCTTATAGAGCCAACTATATATATATAGTAATAGGCTCAACTTTTACTTAAAAAAAAAAAAAAAAAAAAAGAGAGAGAGAGAGGCTTGACTCTTACCTTGAAGAAAGGACAGTAGTGGAGAGAAATGTTCAAGAATAAATCTTGAGAAGTGGATGTAGGCAAAGGAGGCTAAATCACTATAAATCCATTGCGTTTGATTTTCTTTAGCCCTACACTACACTCTTTAAATTCCTATATTTTAACTTCTCTCTTGTTTATTTTTGAATAAGCACGATAAATCTATTAATAAAAAAGGAAGAAGCCGTCCAAACTAATCAACGTCAATAGTCGGTCCTCTAACACATCTGCCCTATGAAGCAACCTTTTCCTATACAAAATATCAAACTACAATCAAAGAAATGCAACCAGATTGTCAGACCGAAAGACTCTAGTTTTGCTAACAACAGCATTAGCACCCCTAGTTCTTGTTGATTGTGTGCCGAAAATGTTGCTAGTTGCTAATGGTTTAGCAT